>NC_083870.1:81102339-81402865 GCF_032452875.1 Bos javanicus
AGATAAATATCCTATTCTAATGCCTATATACAGAATCTAGAAAAATGATATTGAAGAATTGACTTACAGGGCAGCAATGGAGAAATAGACAGAGAATAGACGTATGGACATGGGGAGAGGGGAGGGGAGGGTGAGATGTATGGAAAGAGTAACAAGGAAACTTACATTATCATATGTAAAATAGATAGCCAATGGGAATTGGCTGTATGTCTAAGGAAACTCAAACAGGGGCTCTGTATCAACTAGAGGGGTGGAATGGGGATGGAGATGGGAGGGAAATTTAAAAGGGAGGGGATATATGTATAGCTACAGCTGATTCATGTTGAGACTTGACAGAAAACAACAAAATTATGTAAAGCAATTATCCTTCAAAAAAAAAAAAAAAAAGGCAATCATAAACTGTGATCTCATGCTCTGAAGTCCCTAGAGGATCCTAAGGAGAGTAATACAGGAATCTGAACATTCTGAGTCAACATGTTAATCATCAAAATTAAAAATAACTCTCTAACTTATTCTAGTTCCCATGTCAACAATACTTCAGGAATTTAAAATGTGAACATACAAATGCCTTAGTGCCTATTCCCACAATAACTATTCAATTAGCCAACATTAATTGAGTGAGGATAAGAGAACTGACTTCTACTTGGAGACACAAAAAAGAATAAAAATCTGAATTCATCTCCCAGTATTTTCTCCCTGGTTTATCCATTGCACTCTTCCAGTCTTCTTAAATAAAGACATTGAAAACAAAAAATAAGAACACCACGAGACAGGAACACCTACAGAAGAAATTGAGGAAGGGAGGAGGAGAAAAATGGAATTAAGAGATGTTGAAGACAAAATTATTGACTGGCTTATAAAAAAAAGTCAAGGGTTAGTGACTAAACAACAGTTTCAGACGTGCAGAGCACATTCCCATTTCTGTGGCAGGTTTCAGAAATAGATATTTTTGGTATATGCAAAAGGTGACTATATATAAATGTGACAAAACAACATGTATGCTTAAGACACTTATAAAATTTATTAATATTATATAGTCTTCTCAGATTGGGAGTTGCAAAATCACATGCTAATGTGGGCCCAGTAGGTAATGATTGTTAGGGGAATGGGTTGGGTGTGAAGCAATAGGGAGTAGTGGAGACTGTGGTGAAGGGGAGAATACAGGCCCTGTCTTCAAAGGGAGCTGCTCTTCACAGGAGCTGACTGTTGCCAGGGCAGGAGGAGAATGGGACGACAGAGGATGAGATGGCTGGATGGCATCACCGACTCAATGGACATGAGTTTGGGTGAACTCCGGGAGTTGGTGATGGACAGGGAAGCCTGGAGTTCTGCAATTCATGGGGTCGCAAAGAGTCGGACACGATTGAGCAACTGAACTCAACTGAACTGAACTGAACGTGATACCATTGAAAATGAGTTTGCTGTAGATTAAGTCATAGCCTGCCCCCCCCCATAAGAAAACATTAATTCTTCAGATCATTCCTTCAGTAAATATTAATGGAATATCAAATCACTATACAGGACTCTGTACAAAATAATTAATTTTAAGGACTCCTGAGTAAGAAAAGTTGACTGGTCTGAGAATGAAAGTATCAAAATCACCTGAAAAATCAATTTTCTGCTGCTTTGCAGGTTCTGTCTGTAGTCATCACAGTATAAGCTTCAGGGTGGATTCTGCAGAATATTGTATAAAAGAATATTCTCTCTCTTCAGAGCTGGGCATTTTATCTTATTTTTTAAAAAATATGCATTATCATGAGACTTCCTGGTGGTCCAGTGGTTAAGACTCTGCTTTCCCACTGCAGGGTGCATGGCCTTGATCCCTGTCAGGGAACTAAGACCCCATGTGCCCCGTGGTGTGTTCAAAAGGAAAAAAAAGAAGAAAAATCATTATCAAGTTTTAGTGACAAAAATCAAATATGGATTATACATCAGTAAAAATAAAATTCTAGGCCTAAAAAATAAAATAGTAATTGGATAAGAAAATGAATCATAAAAATATTGGCCAGGTAACTAACTTGTCTTTAATAAAGTTGGAGAAGCAAGATCAATGGGCTACAGACACAATGTTAGTAATAAGTACCTTAAGTGCTCTTGGGTCAGTGCTACATTTTTTAAAATGTTTACAGGGCCTATATATTTAAGAATGTTGTTCATGTCTGACTTTTTGCAACCCCGTGAACTGTATCACACCAGGCTTCCCTGGAGTTTGCTCAAACTCATGTCCATTGAGTCAGTGATCCCATCCAAACATCTCATCCTCTGTTGGAGTCTTCTTCAGCATCACAATTTGAAAACATTAATTCTTTGGTGCTTAGCATTCTTGGTCCAACTCTCACATCCATACATGACTACTGGAAAAAACCATAGCTTTGACTATATGGACCTTGTCAGCAAAGTGATGTGTCTGCTTTCTAATACAGTGTCCAGGTTTCTCATAGCTTTTCTTTCAAGGGTATGTGTCTTCTACTTTCATGGCTGCAGTCACCATCTGCAGTGATTTGGAGCCCAAGAAAATTAAATCTGCCCGCTTCCATTGTTTCCCCATCTATTTGCCATGAAGTGATGGGATCGGATGCCATGATATTAGTTTTTTGAATGCTGAGATCCAGATATAAAACCAGCAATCCCTTATTTCAAGTCCAGTTGCTTATGTTTACTGTAATGGCAATATTATCATATATGCATGTGGCCAGTTCATGGGTATAAAGAGTTTGCTTTATAGAATGGTAAAATCTTACAATTTAGAAGGGTTTTTCTCAACAATCTTCAGTCCAGTTTTCATTAACTTCAGTAGTTATTTATGTCAATCATCTTTAAGGCTTTGGTTACATTCACTTAATATTTTCATTTAAATTAATGCATTTTAAAATTTAGGTGTATTCATTTAAAAAATAAATTTTATGTTATTTCCATAAGAGAAAAAACATTATCTTGACATAGAGGATAATATAAACTGTTTTTAGCCATGTTCTTAAATTGCTTTCCAAGACTGGCAGTTCTTCCTTTCTGCATTTAATTCCAACATGAACTCCCTGAGATTCAAAATGTAGACTTTTTCAGAAGGATTGAAATATAAGAAAGAGAGAACTGAAAATGTCCTCAATAGGATAACACAACAGTTAGAAAATGCAGACTAAAGCATTTTATGAGAAACTGAAAAAAGGGGCAGCTAAGGATTCCAACCCTGGTTTACGGCAGTAACTTACTATTAACTCTTCCCATATTTGAACCTTCATTAAAAAGGTAAGAGGCCCTTTTAATTTTAACAAGTGTTTGTATTTAGTCAATGGCTAGAAAAGCATCAGCTCAGTGTTCACTGCAAAAATTCCTACATACATTCCCTGGTAAGAGAGCCTTTTGCTAAGCCAAGAAGACTCTGTCTACGAGAAGGGTAGTTGTCACTTGCCATTTTCAGCTACAGACAGTTGTGATCAGATCTTAGTTTAAGATGTCGCTAGAGGGAACATGTTTTTTTGCCATCCATCTATCTTCTGATTGCTTAGCTTTATCATGAGAACTGCTCTGGTTGTACAAGATTCATCCCAAATGGCAGTTCCTGGCTCTGTCACCACTCCTAGTGAGGAGAGAAGACTGCAGTGCAGCTGCACAGTGTTTCTGCTTTCAACACAAGTCCAGCATTTAGAGGAGTACCAACCTGCTTACCCCGCATGTTAGGAGTGTAATTCAAGTCTCTTAGATGGCAAACTGAACTAAATGACAGATTCCTGGAGGGCAGAAACTACACTTTATATTTTATTATATTCACTTAAAGGCAGATCACTGGTTATTGCCAAATGTCTGGATGACCTGCATTTCAGACTTCAACCCTTATCTCAGCATATTCAAAATGTAAATCACTGTCTTTACTCCAAAACATTCTGATGTAAATCTGTCTAAACCTTCAAAGTATACATGTGTGTAAGCATGTAGCACCATTTTCACAAGGCAGAAAATTCTCTCTTTTTTTTTTTTTTTTTTAAGAAAATTCTCTTCTATGACATGGTTACATTTTATGTTACCACTTTTATGCATGGGATATAATTTCCTTAACTTAGCTATTATTAGAAATTTAGAATACTTACAATATTCTCTATTCCAAATGGCATTACAATGACTTTTAAAACAAATTTATCTTTATTAACATGTCTTTATTTCTTAAAATATCCCTCCAAATGACCAGATCAAACAAGATGCACATTTTTTAAAAAAGAAAATTGAAATATAGCTGGTTCACAATATTGTGTTAGTTTCAAGTGTACAAAGTGATTCAGATATGTATCTTTTTTTGTGATTCTTTTCCATTTTATAGGCTATTTCAAGGTATTATGTTATACAGTAAATTCTTGTTGTTTATTTTATACATGGTAGTATCTCTTACTTGCCTGGAAAATCCCATGGATGAAGGAGCCTGGTGGGCTGCAGTCCATGGGGTCGTTAAGAGTTGGACACAACTGAGCGATTTCACTTTCACTTTCCACTTTCATGCATTGGAGAAGGAAATGGCAACCCACTCCAGTGTTCTTGCCTGGAGAATCCCAGGGACGGGTGAGCCTGGTGGGCTGCCGTCTATGGGGTCGCACAGAGTCAGACACGACTGAAGCGACTTAGTAGCAGCAGTATCTCTTAATCTCATACTCCCAGTTTATCCTTCTCCCTTTCCCCTTTGGTCACCATAAATTTGTCTTCTATGACTGTGAGTGTATTTGTTTTGTAAATAAATTCATTTGTACCATTTTTTTAGATTCCACGTGTAAGTGCTATTGTGTAGTGTTTATTTTTCTCTAACTTACTTCACTTAGTATGATAATCCCTAGGTCCGAGAGGGACACCTCTTTTCCCCATGCCATGCAGCTTGCAGGGGTCTTAGTTTCCTTACCAGGGATCAAACCTGTGGCCCTGGAAATGGAAGTGTGGAGTCCTAACCACTGAACAGAAAAGCGGTTCCCCAATATACACACAGAATCCTTTGTGAAGCCATCCATCTGGTACACTTCTCTGCTTTGAGGAACCAGAGCACTTCTCTGCTGTGTCACGGTTTGCTCTCACTATTTAATTATGTTCAGTATTTGGTCCCACCCAATAATAGTTTAATTTCTCACCCCTGACTCATCCCCATATTCAAGTCATTTCAGATTCCAGCACATAGTAATCAAACCCAGTTGTGAGGCACTGGGACGAAACTGGATGAGCTGTAATCCCTGCCCAGAACAGCAGGGGAGGCGTACCTACCAACAACATGTGGTCCATTCAGTTCTGCACCGTAATAGAGGTGACGGAAACTCACTATGGGAACAAAGATGAGGAACAATGACTTCTTCCAGGGGCAAAGGTAAAGAAGGAGAGGGGAAAAAAAGAGGTGATAGGAAGCTATGGAGTGAGACAAATGGTTATATTGCCTGTTGAAACATTAAAAGAAATTCATGAGGTGGGAAAAAAATGGAAAGGTGACATATTGGGTAGATTTACAAGTAGACGTCAGTCAATTCAAGCTTTTTGTTTCACCTAGAGCCATGTTCTACTTAGAAATTTCATGAAGATCCCCTATTTTTGAGGCAACTTCTGCACTACTGACATTGAGAGTCAGACAATTCTTTGGAGGACTGTCCTGTGTATTGCAGGAAGTTTACAGCATCCCTGGCCTCTCCTCACTAGGAGCAACTGTTTCCACCTTCCAACTGTGACAACTGAACATGTTTCCAGATACTGCCAAATCTCCCTGGGGATGAAGGGGAGTGGAAATCATCTTAGTTGAGAACCAGTGTTTTAAGCGTAATTCTAGCTGTAAGGACTTCTCCCTTACTATCCTATCTTTTTTTCTCAGTCAGGAAATGATTTTTTTTCTTTGGTTTAAAGCCCAATGGACTCTTATTTTATTTTTAGATTAGAGGCAAATTGTTGAAAACATTAAGTTACCGATGCCCCGACTATAAAAAAAAAGAATTTCTTCTTTGATTAAACCTAATACACAAAAAATGAAATGTTCACTATGATAGGAAAGCATATATTTGCTCAGAACATTACAATTTGCAAAGTACTTTCTTATACGATTTCAAAAAAATGCTCATAATATCCTGTGAAATATCCATTATTATTTCCATTCTAGGGATGAAGCAAGGCTCAGTTAAAGCTGTCACCTATCTGAGACCCCCTGAATACCAACTCCTGGAGTTAAGATTCATATCTGGACAGTCTCATTCCAAAATGTATATACTTTCTGTTTAGGTTAGTAAATAGCTACTATGCACACAGGTAAGCCAGAGAGAAAGTCTCATCTTAACATCATACAGAGAAATAAAATGATCTGAGGATGCTCGGTTACCTACATAGCCCACCAAGAAAATATAATAAGTAAAAACTTCTTTGTAGGAAGCAAAGGGTCATTTAACTACCAAAGAATTGTGTTGTTTTCATCCTTTGCATAGCTTTAAGAGCGCTTATGCAAAAAGAAGAGTGATACACACTAGATATGGTAACTTTTACACTCATAATTTTAGAGTATGTTAACTTCTTTTAGTCATTCTAAATAGCCAATTCTAACTTGGTATCATGAAGATTATTATCCACTGATAGAAAACTGCATATAAAAATAGAACGTTAAGTAACTAGATTATGGCTACTCAGCTAATTAGAGACCAAGTCAAAATCTTTGTACCTGGAAATAACTGTTCTTCCCTCTACAATTTCCAGCATCATATAACCCTATACCCCTCCAGATATAAATATCACTATGCCAATGAACAGCTTCCCTGGTGGCTCAGATGGTAAAGAACTGCCTGAAATGTGGGAGACCCCGGTTTGATCCTTGGGTTGGGAAGATCCCCTGGAGAAGGGAATGACTACCCACTCCAGTGTTCATGCCTGGAGAATTCCATGGAGAGAGGAGGCTGGCAGGCTACAGTCTATGGGGTTGTAAAGAGTCAGACACAATTGAGCAACAAACACACACATATGCCAATAAATAAAATATCCTCAACCAGATACAAATATCACTATGTCAATAAAAATATCCTCAACCATTCTGTTTCAATATTATCTGAAGCCATATCTACCTTGGTAGTTTTAAGGACACTATAAAGGATGTTCAGTTCACTTCAGTCACTCAGTCATGTCCAACTCTCTGCAACCCCATGAACCGCTGCACGCCAGACCTGCCTGTCCATCACCAACTCCCAGAGTCCACCCAAACCCATGTTCATTGAGTCAGTGATGCCATCCAACCATCTCATCCTCTCTCGTCCCCTTCTTCTCCTGCCCTCAATCTTTCCCAGCATCAGGGTCTTTTCAAATGAGTCAGCTCTTCACATCAGGTGGCCAAAGTATTGGAGTTTCAGCTTCAACATCAGTCCTTCCAATGAACACCCAGGACTGATGTGGGAATTTTTGCTACTAATGTGTCAAGGATGAAAGGCAGACCCTTAAATTAGGCAAATCAGCTCGGTCAATGAGACTATCTTATTCATGACCCATTAGTTAACAAATGAAAAAATGTTTGCAATTTTCAAGACTTAGTCAACTCTGGACTCAAACAATATTTGGTATTTCTGAACCTAGTCTCCAGCTTGACAAAAAGGTGAACAGGGAAGATCCAGGAATTTCCTGCATATAGTCACACTTCTTTAAAAATTA
Organism: Bos javanicus; assembly: GCF_032452875.1. NCBI lineage: Eukaryota > Metazoa > Chordata > Mammalia > Artiodactyla > Bovidae > Bos > Bos javanicus. Next base: position 81,109,969 of record NC_083870.1, read on the forward strand.
CTTGTCTATATAAAAGTAAAGGGCTTATTTAAGATAGGAATACATTTTGCAATAAACAAATAGGTATTTTAAATATGAATGGAAGGCAGTTCAATTCCTGGCTTAAACAACAAAAAATTCCAAGCCTTACTCCATCATGGAAGGTGGGATGGTACAGCAGTCTTGAATCGCAGTTAGGGGAGAGGTCAGGTGAGCTGTGTAGGATGCTTCTACAACTTGCTTATTCCGGTTGACCACATCCAAGTAACGGTTGAACTTCTCTCGGATTTTTTTGGCCAGCTGTGGGATGAGAGTAAGCAAAATCAATCAAAAGACCAGGACATCAACCCATTGTACTTTCAACTATACATTAACTTTTGTCACAAGCTGTCTATACTTCTGGTAAAACAAAAACATATTCATGGCTTATTTCATTATGTAAAGTTAAATAAAAACTGCCAAATACCCAAAAGTCACAGAAGAATACTTAATCTGTGGTAATATAATAACTTCTATCTTATAATAGATAGAGACACATTAAGAACTACTCGTGTGTTCAAATTCAGATAGAACAATACCGATCCATAAAAATGCCCTGGGTGGAGAAAACAGCCTATTGATATTATTGGTGACATGGCAGTGGGTGTTAGGGGTTACAGAGCAAAATAGTGACTGGAAGAAAGAAATGCCACTATTCATAATTCTGGATTCACAGAGATTTTTAAGGAGGAAAATACAGTAAGGGAAATGATATTTAGTCTTTTCTGTTACACAGCTCCAGGGGGCACCATTCACAGCCTTCCATGTGAATGGAGAATCTCTGAAGTTGTACAGTGCAGACATCCATATAAAATAAAATATATATAGTTAGAAATAGACTTGTATTTGGTCTGTTATACATTTAACATGGGCAAATGTCTTTCTTAACAGACCACTACATCATAATACACTTTCATATGGGAAAAGCAAAAGCAAATTGCTAAGCATACTGCTTTTTCCTCAGTTGTCCCCACCAAATATCACAGCTTAATTACAGATCTCCAAGGAAAACAAGTGTTGTTTTTCTTCCCCTTAAACAAAATGTTACCCAAATGAAATGACTGATAGAATTATAGCTAATTGGTTTTGTAGAGCTATTCATTACCAGCACACTAGAGGAGAACTAATCATCTCCTTTGGGTCATGCATCACACACAATCCGGTAGCTTACAAGCTGAGAACATAGAGCCAAATCAGAATATCTTCATTTATTCCTTTCAAGTTGCTTTTAAATTTTGATTTTGTATCAGTGACACTCTGGCACTTCCAGAGTTTCAATTAAATAACTGAGGTTCTCAACCTTGTTAAATGTTGTACACACTATAAAGTTTAGAAAAATGTCCAGATACCAGAAAGAGAGTATGAGTGTAATGTTTAATGTGATAATAGGTTGCTCAAATTCATTTCAGCATTTTCAAAGGAGGAACTGTGTGTCTCAAAAACCAACATGCCCACCTGTAATTCGACTCCCTGAGTTAAGAGTTCTCACTATTTAAAAAAAAAACAAACAAAAAACATACATTATTCTTGTTGAGGTCTTTGTAATAAAATGTACAGACGTGGTTTAAATGTCCCACTGGTGATTTTGCCTCTCGGGGGGCACTGGGCAAAGTTTGGAGACATTTTGGTTGTTATAACTTGGTGGAGAATGATACTGGCGCATGGTGGGTAGAGGCCAGGATCCTCCTACATGTCCTGTGATGCACAGAACAACTCTTGGTAACCAGGAATTATGTGGCCCCAGAAATCAACGATGCCCCATTTGAGAAACCTAATGTAGAGAAAAATCAAAGATAATTAGCCCAATTTGTAATCCAGCCAATAGGTCCCAAACTGTTCTTCTAGGTTAGTTTTCCATCCATTCAAAATGATACCTTAAGGAGGAAAAAAAGTGTAAAAAATTTCAACATTTGCACATTTCTATTTCATTCTTTGGTTTTTCTTTCCCAAAGTGACATGGAAGAAGCCATCAAATATGCCTGTAGTTCTTCAAAATGTAGCCTAAATACAGAGATATCACCATTCATTATTAGCAGATATGCTGTACAGCAGTTTGCACTAATCCAACAAACCTTTTTTTCTAGACTCTCATTTTTAATGGACAGTTGAGGATGAGAGACAGCAGCAGTATTAGTTGCTCATTTGTGTCAGAGTCTCTGTGACCTCATGGACTGTAGCCTGAGAGGTTCCTCTGTCCATGGATTTCCCAGGCAAGAATACTGGAGCCATTTCCTCTTCCAGGGGATCTTCGTTACCCTGCCGTTGAACCTGGGTCTCCTTCATGCAGGCCGATTCTTTACCACTGAGCCACCAGGGAAGCCCAGTAACAGGTCAAGCTTAAAAACCTAATGTATATTCTTACAGTGCTCTGCACTCTCCCCTTATGCTATCATCTGTTTGACATCTGGTTACCCTACTAGACTGCATGCTCTGTAAGGGCAGGTACTACATATGTTTTTGTTCATCTGTATTTTCATCAACTACTACACTGCCTAACATTGATGGCAGATAAAAATAGTTAATGAATATTGATTTGGATGGTGTTGATTCAAAATGTGCAAAAAATGTATAACACTTTTTTTTTGCATGTAACTTTTTGCTTAGTTATAACTGAAGAAAAAACTATGAATAATGACTGTTTATATTAATCACTCATACACATATGTTAAGTAAACAGTTTACAAAGATTTTATGGCCATTTTTCTATGTAATATATCTTGTTATATTTATTGAAATGCAATTTTATGTTCATTAAATCTAAAACTAAATAATTTGCACTTACAAAAAATACTTGGTAAAAAAAAAATTATCCCAGAGAATCATCAACCTTATCTTTTGGTCTAAGGATCACAACCTCTTTAAAAACATGGGATACTTACTTCAAAAATAAACATGTATTTCTGAAACTCCATTAAGAACAAATTCTGTCTTTTATCTTTAAGTTCAAAAATAAATATCACGAATTTCCCACCTACAAGTGTAGTTCATGACTGCCCTTGGGAACAAATTTTCTGTAACAGAATAAAGTGTGCTTGAAAGGACTGAAATTCCAAATAACATCGTCACAAATTCACTTTAAAAATGAAGGAAAAAATGCAAACATTTGTCTTTCTCTTACATACATTCAAACATACAAACACTTGAGAAATACCCAAGTGTCTCTTCTACACAGTTAGAGAATTCTAACTTTAAAAAAGTCAGATCTAGCTCATCATGATATTCTAATCTGGCTCTTTACTTATTTGTAAAAGGCATCCCCAAGAAAAAGAAATGCAAAAAAGCAAAATGGCTGTCTGAGGAGGCCTTACAAATAGCTGTGAAAAGAAGGGAAGCAAAAAGCAAAGGAGAAAAGGAAAGATATACCCATTTGAATGCAGAGTTCCAAAGAACAGCAAGGAAAGATCAGTGATCAATGCAAAGAAATAGAGGAAAACAATAGAATGGGAAAGACTAGAGATCTCTTCAAGATAACTAGAGATACCAAGAGAATATTTCATGTAAAGATGGGCTCAATAAAGGACAGAAATGGTAGGGACCTAACAAAAAAAGAAGATATTAAGAAGAGGTGGCAAGAATACACAGAAAAACTGTACAAAAAAGATCTTCACAGAGCAGATAATCATGATGGTGTGGTCACTCACCTAGAGCCAGAAATCCTGGAATCTGAAGTCAAGTGGGCCTTAGGAAGTATCACCCAAAGCTAGTTGAGGTGATGGAATTCCAGTTGAGCTATTTCAAATCCTAAAAGATGATGCTGTGAAAGTGCTGCACTCAATATGCCAGCAAATGTGGGGAACTCAGCAGTGGCCACAGGACTGGAAAAGTTTTCCGTTTTCATTCCAATCCCAAAGAAAGGCAATGCCAAAGAATGCTCAAACTACTGCACAATTGTACTCATCTCACACACTAGTAAAGTAATGCTCAAAATTCTGCAAGCCAGGCTTTAGCAATATGTGAACCGTGAACTTCCAGATGCTCAAGCTGGATTTAGAAAAGGCAGAGGAACAAGAGATCAAATTGCCAATATCTGCTGAATCATAAAAAAGCAAGAGAATTCCAGAAAAACATCTATTTCTGCTTTATTGACTATGACAAAGCCTTTGACTGTGTGGATCACAATAAACTGTGGGAAATTCTGAAAGAGATAGGAATACCAGACCACCTGACCTGCCTCCTGAGAAACCTATATTCAGGTAAGGAAGTAACAGTTAGAACTGGTCATGGAAAAACAGGCTGGTTCCAAATAGGAAAAGGAGTACGTCAAGGCTGTGTATTGTCATCCTGCTTATTTAACGTATATGCAGAGTACATCAGGAGAAACGCTGGGCTGGATGAAGCACAGCTGGAATTGAGATTGCCAGGAGAAATATCAACAACCTCAGTTATGAAGATGACACCACCCTTATGGCAGAAAGTGAAGAACTAAAGAGCCTCTTGATGAAAGTGAAAGAGGAGAGTGAAAAAGTTGGCTTAAAGCTCAGCATTCAGAAAACTAAGATCATGCCATCCAGTCCCATCACTTTCCCATCATGGGAAATAGATGGGGAAACAGTGGAAACAGTGGCTGACTTTATTTTTCTGGGCTCCAAAATCATTGCAGATGGTGACTGCAGCACTGAAATTAAAAGACTCTTACTCCTTGGAGGGAAAGTTATGATCAACCTAGACAGCATATTAAAAAGCAGAGACATTACTTGGCAACAAAGGTCCATCTAGTCAAGGCTATGGTTTTTCTAGTGGTCATGTATGGATGTGAGAGTTGGACTATAAAGAAAGCTGAGGGCTGAAGAATTGATGCTTTTGAACTGTGGTGTTGGAGAAGACTCTTGAGAGTCCTTTGGACTGCAAGGAGATCCAACCAGTCCATCCTAAAGGAGATCAGTCCTGGGTGTTCACTGGAAGGACTGATGTTGAAGCTGAAACTCCAGTACTTTGGCCACCTGATGTGAAGAGCTGACTCATTTGAAAAGACCCTGATGCTGTGAGGGATTGGGGGCAGGAGGAGAAGGGGATGACAGAGGATGAGATGGTTGGATGGAATCACCGACTCTATGGACATGGGTTTGTGTGGACTCCGGGAGTTGGTGATGGACAGGTAGGCCTGGTATGCTGCGTTCACAGGGTCGCAAAGAGTTGGACACGACTGAGTGACTGAACTGAACTGAAGAATGACTCTTACATTTTTAAATGAAATTAAAAAAAAAATTTTGTGATAGTAATTATATGAAATTTGAAGCTCAGTATTGATAAAGTTTCATTGAAACCCAATTATTTGTTCACCTATCATTTCTGGCTGCTTTTATTATGCAATGGCAGAGTTAAGTAGATGGGATACAGATTGTCTGACTTGCTTTGCTGTAGGTATTAATAGAAGTCAGATGATCTAACACATCCAACATTAAGCCGTTACTCGAGTAATTTTATAAAAAAATTTGCTCTCCATTGAGAAGTGAGGGTCCCTCTACTCCCACTGCTTGAATCTGGGTAGGCTCATGATGGCTTCTACCAGTAGAGCACAGAAAAAGAGACACTATGTAATTTGCAAGGCTAGGTGATAAAGAGCCATACAGCTTCTGCCGGTCTCTCTTGGAATGCTCTCAACCACCCTGCTGTAAGAAGTCCAAGACACACGGAGAGGCCACAGTGAAGTATTTGCTTGGCAGCTCTAGCTAAGCAAGTCTTCAAGTCATCTCAGCCTGCTCCGGATATGAGTCAAGAAGTCTCAGGATAATTCTAGCCCCTGGCCTTCGCTGATGGAGTCCTAGGCATTATGGAACGGAGATGCCAGCTTTGCAATGCCTGAACCATTGAATCCGTAGGCATGAAGAAAGTTGTCTATGTCACTATATTTGGGGGTGGGGGGGTGGCACAGGGCGGTTCTTACATGGCAACAAGTAACCAGAACACCCAGGATAGGCAGAATTCCTTCATAAGATAAATGTGTTGAAGCTATGCTAAACAAAGCTGCTCAGAGAGAGACACTGCATTGAAATCATCAAGACAGTAGCCTGTAAATTATAAATCTGTTGCAAAGAGTTTTCAACATTCTTCAGAAAATTATGATAACTGTCATATAGTGGTACTTACCATATACTAGGCACAGGACCCTGCAATGTAAGTACTGACATTTTTTATCAATGAACCACAAAATGTAAGACTTCATTCCCTCATTTAAAACTCAGAACTGTCTTGTCTATAAAACCTATGTATTCACCTGCTCAGCTACGGTGCCACAGACAAACTTAAGAAAAGCTGCAATAGTGGCTTGAAATTTTAAACTTTAAAATCACACAATCTGAGGAATAGAACTCCCATTAACATAATCACCAAGGCACAGAGTGGGTTGGCTGTGGAATTGCCCTAGGGTGGGGGTGGGAGGTGGTTACTGGGTGATGGGAGATGGACTCTGGTGGGGATGGGGGAGCAGAGGGTGGTCTCTGCCTTTGGCCTTCGAGTTAGGGCGGGCCTAAAATGGCATTCTTCATTAGTGGAAGCAGTTACTTACATACAGAGTCCAGACACACAAGACAATGAACAAAAGGTCTCAGAAGAAAGCTCTCTCCTCTGGGATTCACTCCTCTTGGTCAATAACTCCTCAGAATCCATGTTATGACACCCTATCTGGCTTTATTTTTTTTTAAAACTGCCCACATTAATCATGTGTAGGACACTGTTATAAGCACCTCACAAGCATATGACAATTTAATCCTTCTAGGAACCCTACAAACTACACATCTCCATCGTTAAAAAAAACTTGCTCAAGGTCACAAAACTAGTAAGTAGTAAAGCTGGGATCCAAAACCAGTAACATTCTGCCTCAGAACCCAAGCTTCACTCTGTGCAACACTGCTTCACTCTGTGAATTCTTAGACCAACAACCTCCCATGATTTCTTTTCAAACCCATTTGAATCAATGCTATGAAATTCTTGGCAGAATACCATAAGCCATACACAGTCTCACGAGAATTAGATTTTAATAATTTACATTTCATTTGGAATTTTTCGTAATTCCTACGAAAGTCAAAACTTTGAAGTTTAGAATTGCTGAATTCTACCACCAATAAGAAAAAGGGATATGAATTTGAAGTAATGTACCCTCCAAAACAATGCCTATCTGTCCTTACCTGACTACTGTGCTATCAGTTCTACTGAACTAACTTAAATTGTCCTGATTAGTTCTGGGTATTCCAGTTTGATCATTACCTGGAAGGAGAAGAGAATAAATGTAACATTCCTATTCTGAAGGAAATGAACTTCAGAATTCAGTACTTTTCTCTGGGTTTTGATCTGAGTTAATTTATCTGTCATCACAGAGTAGTAAGATGAAATTGTAATTCCTATTGTGTATGTGGAAAAAAAATAAAAGAGGCATGTGGAGCTTGAGGGTCTCTGGACTCCCAGGGGGTGATCTGGCCTCCTTTGACCCCACTGCCTGAGATGACCCCAGGGTGCCCTTTGGACAAGGACCGTGAGGGTGACTCACAGTAGAAACCTCACGCTGCACCGTGGGGTAGATTTTCCCTCTCTAAAAGCAATCTCTTTTAGCATGCCAACCAAATCCAGGTTGCTCGGCAAGCATAACAGAATCTATTAGAGTAAAGATAGCCCACAGAGAGATTAAATCCTGAATGTATCCGTTAAATTCGAGAGGACCCGCTACCAAGGCGGAAACTTCCAAGAGGCCAGACAGATTCTGGGTCTGTATCCTGCCATGATCCCTGCAGACAGAAGAAAACAAAGGACATTCTCAACAAAAAGCTACAGGTGGACCCACAATCCTTCTCAGTGTAATTAAAAACATTTTTCTTTCCATGGCTCAGCTTTCATCTTTTATCCTTCTTTATCCTCTCCCCTTCATCCCCTAAGGGGTTCCTGAATGCTGATGAGACGACAGGGCTAAAACCATCTTGTCATCTTTTGGGTCAATTCTTCAGCTAGCCAGCATCCAGCTATGGGTCAAATGATGAGTAGGTAGCTGGCCAGTCCCCATGGGAACGGATTCTAATTTGTCATCATCTCCAGTGACAACGTTTCATCACAACATCAATGAATTTCTTTCTTGCTGAATTTCACTTCCCTTAATTTTCCCATAGACATTTCTGCCATTTGCATACTTCCCCAGAGCCCCCCTTCTCCTCCCACCTTTTTTTAAAAGCTCCTTTTACCTTAGCTTTATACTTCTGAAGATTGGAGGTGGGGTGGGTAAAACAAGGTAAAAGAAAACAAAAATTCAAAGGCATAGTACACACTTTATTTATGTCTCTGTCCTAAAAGGAAGGGCCGGAAGGAGTTTTGAATGTTGGGGAAAGCTTTATCTAAAATACATAACAATGAAGCTGACAGGCACAGACAGGAAAGGTACCCCAGGGAACTGAAGATTCAGAGCAAAATTCCTACTGAATGTAGAAGAGTTTAACATTTGACATTCAGAAACCTTTGTGCCGTGATAAGAATCTACTAGCTTATCTCCCTTTCCTTCTATTTCAGCCTTATTACTCAAGAAAATAAACCTTTTCATTTTCCAGCAAGTTTCAGGATTTGGTTATTTAAATGTCAGTAACATAGACATAATTTTAAGTATACTCAAGCACAAGCATCACACCATTGCATTCCAAGGTTCAAGGAGGAAACCTTCTTATTGTTTCATGTTGGACATTGTTTATAGGATTATTTAACACCACACCCTTGCTATTATTTTTATTAGTAACAGTTGTAATATTCTAGACAGCTCTCCCAATTATTAGCTGGGAATCTGGGTCAGTTCCTCGACTTCCATTAGCCTTGGTGTCCTCATGAGTACAACAGGATAACACAGTTTCAAGAACTTTTTGTGGCGTTCAAATGTAAGAATGACTATATTAACATAAACCCCAGGATGACTACAAGGGATTATTCTCTTTGTTATACCCCAGTCTCTGGACTAGGAAGAGCATGTGGTGGTGATAAGGAAACACTGTGGAGCCATAAGTAACGGGAGAGGGACTTCCTAAACATAACCATTTTATTCATTTAACTCATGCTTAATTCTCCGCAGGAAAACTGACACATATCTGGGGGGTGGGGAAGCATTCTTCCCCTTAAAAATTAACAGTAAAATGGCACAAAGAGCTTAAGCTTTGGAGTCAAAGAAATCTGAGTCAAATCAAGCTGTCACTTACTAAGTAAATGGAGCCAAAGTAAATTATTTCTCTAAGCCTCAACTTTGTTGTTGTTTTAGTCTCTAAGCTGTGTCCAACTTTTTGGCGACTCCATAGACTGTAGCTCACCAGGTTCTTCTGTCCATGGGATTTCCCAGGCAAGAATACTGGCGTGGGTTGCTATTTCCTTCTCCAGGGGATTAATTACCTCTAAACTGGAAATAACAATAGCTGCTTCATGACATTGTTTGAGAACCAAGAGGGATGATGTTTATAAATATTTAGCAGAGTGTCTAACTGATCGTATGTGCCAAATAAATGGTAGTGACTGTTCACTATTATTATCATTGTTGTGATTATCTGTGGGAATTGATGTAGGGACTCAGACACTATGAATAGAGACTCCCAAAGAGCCTAGGAAGAGTCAGGATGGGTGTGCTAACATTGGGCTATGACCTTACTAGGGCTATCAGCACCTCTTCCACAGCACACTATCATGTAGGTTATATAGTTACAATCATAGGCAGGAACTCTTCTGGGATCTTCTTTTTCTAAATTTAAGGATTTAATAATGACTTTATTCTTATGTCACACTTTACCATTTTCAAAGCATTTTTCGTGACTCATCCAACAATGCTGGGAGCCAGGCAAAGCAGATATTCCTGGCCCCTTCTCTACCATCAGGAAATCAAGGCTCAGTGGTGCACCCAAGCTCATGCTGAGTAAGTGCAGAAAACAGAGAGACCAGGGCTTCTAATCCCCAGTTCCATTCTCTTTCTGCCACAAGCTCCTCCAATTTGCAGGAAAATGTGAGCTCGCCCAGATCAAATGATCTAAGTTCTACTCATTCTTCCAGTCCCAGCCCTGCATTTGCCTCTCTGAAGACTTCTCAGGTCCTTCTTTCCCAAAATTGTCTAGGACTCAGTGTCTGTACCACTCATTGTTGATCTTTCCTCATTTAAAGATCCCATTTCTCCTAAGAAGCCAATAACATAACAATAATTAACATTTACCCATTGCTTGCTATGTGCCAGGCACTTTGAAACTGCAATTTTGGGAGATGCCTTGTTTTTTTTTTAAATGCTCACAACAACTCTTGGTACTTACTATATGCTATTTTTATAAATAGTTTTGATAGATTAACTTGCCCAAGGTCATTCAGCTAATAAATAGAATAATTAGATCAAACCTGTGCTTTTGAACCACGGGGCTGTGCATTTTTCTTTCATGTATACCTAGCATTGAGAAGAGACTTAAAAGCCTTCATTACTGTATTCACTTCCCTACAATATACCATTACTTGTCATATTGCTAAAACCTGCTTCTAGTTCAAAAAAGGGCAGATAACTTGGAAAAATTGTTCATATCTGGTTTAAGCCAATCAGAAGCTCTGAGCCTCTCTAGTTCCCTATCTTCCTCTGCCTCTAAGATGATATAAGCTGCTCTGGAGTACCTATTGCTGAGAAAAGAGCACCAGTTCAGATAAGGTACCCTGATGGCAACTGGCCATACTTGTGGTGTGGCTGCTGATCTGCTCTGAGCTCAGGTCTTAAGTGTGGAAGAGCCTGGGCCTGGCAGGCGACGATACAGGACAAGACAGATGAAGACCCGGAGATGGGACAGGGCCCATCTGAATTTCCAATGGCCCGCGGAGGCTTCAGGGTTGTCTGACGGATGTGTGGGAATAGCACATCCAGTGGAGAAGTGGGGCGGCCGCTGACAGATGAACTGCAGGTGGACCAGGAAGATTTATGTGCAAGGCTGTCTGGGCTCCAGGGTCACATACCCCCATTCTGGGAGAGGTGGGGCCCCTGTGGCTGAGCTGGGGAGGCACGCAATGGAAAAAACAGGAGGCAAGTGCTAACATGCCAGAGAGCCGAAGGAGGCTGAGCTCTGGGAAACGATTGAGAGCGGCAGCTTCTCTCTTTAAGCAAAACATAGGTTTGCTTAAAAGGTTATAATGGGGTTTGGTTTGGGCAGCAGTTTGTACTGGGTATTCCAGGAGAGTCATGGAAACACACAGCCCAGCCTCCTGAAAGCCAAGGTTATCAACTCAGTGGCTCAATGGGCTTTTGCCCTGTTTTTCACCCCTCTCTACCCTTAACAACCAGATCATAACAAAAGTAACAAAAGGAAGGGCAGGCTTCAACCCACTTCTCCCCACTTCACTCTGTAATAGGAGCCTCTGGGCTGAGGTTCCTTTAAACCAAAATAAGCAAGTGCTCAGGCCTTGAAAGTCTACAGTCAGTTCCTTCACAAGGAAAAAGCAGTTTAACCTAGTCTTAACCTTGGAAAAAATCAAGAGGCTGAGAGTTGGGGGATGAGGGAGGAACACTGGCCACAGCATATAGGATAATCTAACCTTTTACATTACAGCTTTTGAGATAAGCTTTCTTAGTTTATGAATCAGGGAGGAAAGGTGTTGAAATAGCCTGGGGTTCATGATTTTAGGACTACTCTGGTGGCCCATGAGGGGTACAGAGAAAAGGAAAGGAAATCTAGTCCTATTACTCTTACCACATAAAGCTCTCATTTACAGTATAAATACCTGTGCGTAACTTATAAACACCAAGTATGAGGGCTTCCCAGGTGATGCAGTGGTAAAGAATCTGCCTACCAATGCAGGTTTGATCCCTGGGTTGGGAAGATCCCCTGGAGTAAGAAATGGCAACCAACTCCAGTATTCTTGCCTGGGAAATTCCATGGCCAGAGGAGCCTGGCGGGCTACAGTCCAGGGGGCTACAAAGAGGCGGGCACAACTGGGCACGCATGTACATACTTAGAAGCATTCTAAGTAACAAGGTGGCATGGGGGAATGCATTAGGGGAACTGGGGCCAGTTGGGAGGGCTCTGGAAAGCTGCAGTTTCACTCTATCCCAGACTACTTTTCCCAGAACAAATGCAAATAATTTCTCATATCTACAACCAACCTTGCAACCTGGGGCAGCTCCTGGCAGGGACTTGATTTTTTGTATAAATGAAGGATAAAATCTGACCTATCCTCCACTGGGAGGCCAACTGGCTAGAGTGTTTTAGGGTTCTTCATGGGTCCTCTGAGAGCAGATGGGTCAACACTTGCCAGCAAGTGTCAATTAGCTCAGCAATGAAGTGGAAAGATGAGACTGGCAAGGAAGCAAAAATCTGCCACTGAACACTTACTTTTGTATCTTCAACCTGGCCAAGGCCTCATTAAATCCAATTCTGGGGAAGGCAATCTTGAGACACAATGAAAGAAAAACAAAAAACAAAAAAACTAGATGTTTCCATTTCCCCTTTCTTAAAAGTGGAATATAATAATGTGCCATTTTAGGACTTCATTGATACACAGTACTAAGAGCAGCAGGGCTCAATGATAGTAAGTCTAAGGTCTCCTACTCCCTAGTTACAAAAATGTAAGTCAATGCAAGACAGAGCCTAATGCACAGCATATCCCATTTTTTTGAGCAACAAATTTTTACATGTATTCCCTTTAAAACTAAGGAAACATAATAGTACTAGAGAAAGCATCTTACAAACATTTGATTTCCTCAGTTGTTGAAATCTGGCCTTGAATATCCATAACCATCTAAGTCTTCAATGTGGCCTGACTATCATAGGAAGTAGATGCACTCTCCCCCTGGTCCTTCATTCACACAATGAAGCCAACTTATGCTTATCTCAGTAGATAGAAAGCCATTTCTTGGCTTCATTGTGGAGATACTTGAGTAGTGGGCAATCAGCCTGCCTTTATGACCCAGGCCTAAAGCTCGAAGTACTAATACAGAGATACAAGTTTTTGCTTTCTGCTTTTTTATAATTAGGAAAAACAACACTCACATGGACCACTTGGATGAGGTGCAAATATTGGCTGCTAGTAGGAAATACGTTACTATTAAGACTTGCTAGAAACAACAACACAAAGTAATGTTTCCCATGTGGGTTCCACACCAGAGGAATGAGGATATTTGCCTCAACCACAACAATTTTATTATATCCTTCTCTGAGCTCTTCTGTGTGTTCCTCTGCCAAGTTGCATCTGATATCATTCTCGAATTCACAGTTGGATTGAGAAAGGTCCTCTCATTGCCTATCTGATGACAGGGAGGATTGCAAACACAAGAAGCAGGGTTATGTGTGCTTTGTCTTGGCTATTTGCTTCCGTAGGACTCACACTCACACCTCTCCTGAAGGGTGATGCCTGACATGGGTGTCAGTGGATAAGACAGTGACTTCTTGATGACTTTGTAGAAAACCAGCATGCTCTTTGCAGCATATAAAAGGACTAAAGGCTGCTTAAGTAACAACCAGTGAGAATGCTCATGAGCAGCTATTTCAACATGATCCCTACCTGCCCAGAATCTTCTAATATTATAAATAAAGCTGTAGATCTTGGTGATCTTCCAATTTTATCAAACCACATGTTATTTCATGGAACCAGATTTTCAAAGTGTTGAGCCAATTGAAGGTTCTTGATATTAGCACCAATTAATTCCTTTGCATCACTGCCACAAGTATTTCCTATTGCACCACGGGATATATTAGGGATAAATTGGTCCCTGCTTTTAAGTTGCTTGCTAGGTTTTAAAATATACATATGTTTATGCATTCTACTAGTGCAGATGATCTGAGCTTTTTTTTTTTTTTTTAGTAGGAGTAGCAGTTTTAGATGGAAAGATAGAGTTGGGAGGGCAGATAGGAGGATTTGAAGAAATCTTGGCTGTTACCTCCTCACCAGCATTTCCTAATACTATCCAAACTCGTGATACTAAAAATGTGTGTTAAAATGGGCTTGTTTCCATTTTTAGTGGAATGTTCATTTCTCATGATGAGGTCTTCCTGGCTTTTAGAATGAGGACTTAGACTCAGCCTATTCCCTTCTATTTAAATGAAGTTTTGACTGAATCAAAAGGCCAGGCTCAAACCTCTTCTGCGTCACTGAAACAAGGCGTTTACTCACATATGGATGGCAGAGTTATGTGAAGAGCGAAAGCTCCAGCTGGAGCAGGGAGAGATGCACATTTTGGCGGGGCTTGCATGTCTTTTCCTGCCCTGCCCCAACGGCCTTACCAGACCCTCTCCTGGTACAGCCTCTTCTCTCCAGCTGTGCCTGCCAGCAACTGCCTCTCCTCCCCTGTATTTGCTGGGGGAGAATCGGTACCAGCCCCTTCATGCGTTCCATCACACACAAGAGCGCACACACACACACGCACACACAGGGGGAGCACACAGTGTGTGAATTAAAGGAACGAGGAAATGGATTACTCTGGGTTGTTGCCAAAACAACACGAAAAAACTGCAGCCATAATTTTCAAGCCTGAAGTATAAGTATGTGATGGTGGTGGGAGATGTAGAAAATTTCATTTTTCTATAATTGGTGTGAATACACAAATGTAAAAATGAACAGTGTGCTGTAAATATATGCACAGAGTACAATTTATATGCAAACAATGGATACATAGTACATTATAACAAAATATGTGAGTATATAGGACGAGTGTGGGGGTGGGGGCAGTGAGCAAGCGTAGGATTATCTCAGTTTATCTCAACACCAGGCATACATTGGCTAACGTACAATATGTACCCCTGAAGTCAGCTGGTCTATATTTAGTACAGGAATTACAGCTTTCGTGCGTGCATACACATATTTTAACTTTCAAATATATATAAGAATTCAGAGTATATGTTGCATGTATATTTTTATGAAAATATAAACAAGATAGTTAGATATTTCAAATTCCAAATTGCCATTTCTTAAACAGTGAGGTAGTAGTTATCCTGCTCCTCTCTCTCTCCTGGGCTACCTTGTTTTGTTTTCTTCCTCCCTCTCTGAAGCTGGCTGAGCAGGTCCTCAAATATCCCTGATTACTGTTAAAGCTTCACACTGGGAGAGAACCTGGGAGTTCTGGGGCAGCTAAAGGTTTGTTACTTTCTCCATGGAAACTTCACTAACAAAAACCGTACCAACCACGATTCTACACTAAGAATTCCAAACAGTTATCGACTTCTACTCATGTGCAACACAAAGGAAGCTCTCTATGTTATATTTAAACCCTACAGACTAGCCAAACTGCTGTACTTTTTTCACTCACTCAATTTGCTGAAAGTTTTTCTTTGTGTGCGTGTTAGTTGCTCAGTCGTGTCGGACTCTTTGTGACCTTATGGACTTCTAGCCCACCAGGCTCCTCTGTCCGTGGGATTCTCTAGGGAAGAATACTGGAGTAGGTAGCCATTCCCCTCTCCAAGAACCTTCCCTGACCCAGGGATTGAACCTAGGTCTTCAGCATTGCAAGCAGATTCTTTACCAGCTGAGCCAAAAAGTTCTTCTTTAGGGGATACTATTTACCACCCCCTTGAATCCCAACAAAGCAAAACAAAAAAGTCAATAGCCCCATAGAAGCTCCACAGTAACAAAAATTAGAACCAACTGATAATAAAGGAATAATGATTAAGTGTGGAAAAGACAAAGGTGTCTGCTCTTTAAATAAATCAAGGACTTCATTTATTTTTATATCTTGTTTATGTTCCTGCAGGATAATCCATTAGTGATAGAATGTACTTCCCCTTGTGATTATTAGAGCTAAAAGGTAGAAGGCACCCTCTACCATTGTTTGGCCCGGGTCAACTGATTATTTAAACTCCATCTTTTCTTCATTTAGTGGCTGTTTGCATCAGAGTACTTACAATGTTTAGACATATTATTTATCTTACTTTGGTTAATGTGTAATAATCTCAGCAGAGAATAAACCACCTTCCTCTTAAAAACTGAAAACATATAAAAGGATTGGCAATTAAAGAAGTATGAAAAGCAACATAGCACAGTGATTAAGAACATGGATTTTAAAGTTAAAATCTTGGTCCTATCATCTAATTCAAGAATGGTTTGGGGTAGAAGTCCCCAACCTTTGGGACTGATTTAATAATAATAGAAATAAAGTGCACAACAAATGCATTTGAATTATCCTGAGACCAATTCCCCCTCACCCACAATTCCTGGAAAAATTGTCTTTAACATTGGGGACTATTGATTTGGAGCATCATAACTTAATAGCTTTGAGTCTCATTTCCTTCAACTCTAAAAGAGGGAGAGAAACTGTGTTTGTATCATAGGGTTATGGTAAAATTTTAATAAGAAAACTCAACCAGCATTTATTAAATGAACATGAAACATCATGCCAAATAAATCACTTTTTCCAAAATGCAACACAACCCGGGTACACCTAGTTCTTGTGCCCATGCCATACTTATTACAATTCTAGAAAAGCATACATAATTTGAACATAACCCCAAATACTGCCACACTAGATGGGATCCACAGTCCATTGAGACTACCTTCTGTCTCTCTTAAATGCCTCCTTCGGGCCATCACCTGCAAGAGATTAGCAAGATATACCAAGTATATGAACACATGTCTCTTGTAATTTAACTACGTCTTTGGGATAAGCTCTTTGTTTCTCTTCCTATGATGCCAAGTGTATAGTAAGTCCTCAACAAATGTTTGCTGAATCCATCAACCGTCTACCACTTAGCAGTGGTATGCTCAGAATCTCTCCCTTGAAGAGCTCATGATCTATAGTTTTTCCGTTCATTCCCAATATCTTGAAAGCATTACAGCATGAGTTATTCTGACAAGGTCCCAACACTCAGGAGTTTGGGCTCCCTAAATTTTTATTTTTTAGAAGAGGTAAAATAACCACAAATTTTCTTTCCGCTGCAAAAATACGTACAGTATTTAATATTTTCTTACTTCTTCCAAAGTTTGATGAGTATTCTTTCATCACAATATTTTTTGCCTTTCTTTGAAAACAAATCCAACCTTGAATGGATTTTTTCCTGGAAAGCAGCATGATGTAGCATAATGGTTTGTAAATCTTTTATAAAGTGATAGGCCATTAAAAAACACAGAAAATCTCATATTAAATTTCAATATATCAAACAAGTAAGGTAAATTGCTGTACGAATGAATGGAGAAGAAAAGGACAGGACCCGGTCCTTACGTTCTGTCACAGCCTCTGCAGTACCCCTCCATACCTTTGGGAACAAAACTTTAAAAACATATAGTAGAACACTGAATTTCAATCCCTTGCAACCAAAATTGGGTTCTCTTAGCCCTTCAGTTGGATGCCCTTGCACAAGATATTTCTTTGGTATAATTTTCCTTGTCAGTGAAACTTGTAGAGCTTTTTATGAGGATTATGAATTTGTGTAGCCAATACCACTTATTATACTGAGATACTTTTTCAAGGTACTGAGGGTACATCAAAGACTGTCCTCACAGAGCTTACATTCTATTAAAAAAGATAACACAATTTTAAAAAGTCATAGATGAGTCCTAGGGGATAAGTTGTAAGGAGATAAATAAAGCAAGAAAGAGGTTAAGAAGTAAAGGTGGGTATACTTAATAACATTTATAAATGGGTGGTCAAGGAGGATCTCAATGAGCGGTAACACTGAGCCAAAACAGCAACGATGTTAGGGAACGGGCCACGTGGCTCGATGACAAAAGATTTAAGGACAGTGTTGTTGTTCAGTTGCTCAGCTGAGTCTGAATCTTTGCGACTCCATGGACTGCAGCATGCCAGGCTTCCCTGTACTTCACCATCTCCTGAGGCTTGTTCAAACTCAAGTCCATTGAGTCAGTGATACCATCCAACCAACTCGTCCTCTGACATCCCCTTGACTCATGATATATATTCAATAAATGATAATGATTACCATAGCCAAGATAATATAAACGAAGAAAAAAAACGGGATTAAAAATTTTGTCTCTGCTACTTTACTAGTTCTCTGAAGTCTTAAACCATTTACAATGACCTCTAAGATGCTTACTCCTTGGAAGGAAAGATATGACAAAGCTGCTGCTGCTGCTGCTGCTGCTAAGTCGCTTCAGTCATGTCCGACTCTGTGCGACCCCATAGACGGCAGCCCACCAGGCTCCCCCATCCCTGGGATTCTCCAGGCAAGAACACTGGAGTGGGTTGCCATTTCCTTCTCCAGTGCATGAAAGTGAGAAGTGAAAGTGAAGTCACTCAGTTGTGGCCGACTCTTTGCGACCCCATGGACTGCAGCCCACCAGGCTCCTCCATCCATGGGATTTTCCAGGCAAGAGTACTGGAGTGGGGTGCTATTGCTAGAGAGCATATTAAAAAGCAGAGACATTACTTTACTGACAAAGATCCATATAGTCAAAGCTATGGTTTTTCAAGTAGTCATGTATGGATGTTGGAGAACAAAATGGCAGTCCACTCCAGTATTCTTGCCCAGAGTATCCTGTGGATGGAGGAGCCTGGTGGGCTGCTATCCATAGGGTCGCACAGAGTTGGACATGACTGAAGTGACTTATTGTGCATGCATGCACTGGAGAAGGAAATGGCAACCCACTCAGTATTCTTACCTGGAGAATCCCAGGGACAGAGGAGCCTGGTAGGCTGCCGACTATGGGGTCGCACAAGAGTTGGACGCAACTTAGCAGCAGCAGCAGCATGTATGCATGTGAGAGTTAGACTATAACGAAAGCTGAGCACCAAAGAATTGATGCTTTTGAACTGTGGTGTTGGAGAATACTCTTGAGAGAACCTTGGACTGCAAGGAGATCCAACGAGTCAATCCTAAAGGAAATCAGTCCTGAATATTCATTGGAAAGACTGATGCTGAAGCTGAAGCTCCCATACTTTGGCCACCTGATGTGAAGAACTGACTCATTGGAAAAGACCCTGATGCTGGGAAAGATTGAAGGCAGGAGGAGAAGGGAATGACAGAGGATGAGATGGTTGGATGGCATCACTGACTTGATGGACATGAGTTTGAGCAAGCTCGAGGAGTTGGCGATGGACAGGGAAGCCTGGTGTGCTGCAGTCCATGGGGTTGCAAAGAGTTGGACATGACTGAGCAATTGAACTGACTATGAAATACAGTTTTCTCATGGAAAATGGGATAACAATACCTGCACTTAGTACAATGTCATTGCTGCTGCTGCTGCTGCTAAGTCGCTTCAGTTGTGTCCGACTCTGTGCGACCCCATAGATGGCAGCCCACCAGGCTCCCCCGTCCCTGGGACTCTCCAGGCAAGAATACTGGAGTTGCCATTTCCTTCTCCAATGCATGAAAGTGAAAAGTGAAAGTGAATTCACTCAGTCGTGTCCGACTCTTAGCGACCCCATGGACTGCAGCCTACCAGGCTTCTCCATCCATGGATTTTCCAGGCAAGAATACTGGAGCAGGGTGCCATTGCCTTCTCCGACAATGTCATTAAGAGGTCAAAAATAAGAAAATATGCAGGGAAATATTAAGGAAATAAAGAACCACATAAACTGTCAACCACTGAATCCCCTCCCATACTATCTCTCGAAAATAACAGATGACCATGCCATCTTATTAACAACGCATTCAATGATTTCATAGGTAGTCCAGGAAGAGGATTTTTAATATAAAAGATAACTTCTCTTTTGGAGAGTCAGCCCAAGAACAGTAAGAACTGAAGGAGATCGAGATTGATTTCCAATGAAGGAAACCTAACCACTAACCAGCTTAAACTTGCTGGGGCTCTGGTTTCAGAGAATAGCCATCTATTTGCTCTGGTCCTTGGCTGACTCACTATAAATTCCCCATCTGGGTGGCTTCAATACACCTTAACCTTTCTTTTGCCCTCCTTCAGATTTAGTGCCTTTGGTTCACTCATTCAACAAACATTGAATAAATATTATACTTACAATAAACACAGAGCCAAGAATAGATTTGGGTGAGGGGGTGAACTAAACCAGGAGTCAGCTTAAACAAATCCCCTGTGGAAAGATGAGGGGAAAGGTAGGGGGCAAAGAAAGAAAGAATCCATTCCATTTCCAGAATTCCTCTAGTCTGAACAAGTCTGAACCTTGGACATATTTCAGTAGGTAATTACAAACAAAATGAGAGCCTTCAGGGTACCACTACACTACATTACACTTGGCAAGGCAACCCCAAAACAACTGCAGTACAAGAGTAACTCCAGTCATTTTGTCCCCCAGCAAATATTTACTAAATGCCTACCTAGTACTAGGCACAGAGAGCCAGAATTCAAAAGACAAGACTCCCAAGTGCTCAGCTCTTCCACACTCCCTTTTCTTGTCTACCCACTGGCCCTTTTCTGCCTGTGGTCCAGTGTACAGTTCAACAACATAATCAAACTTTTCTAGAGTGGCCAGTTTCTGGGAATAGGAATACAGAACGAATACAAATGCAAAGCCAATGTACATCCCATATCCAGTTTCACATTTCTCATCTAGTGTGACTTTTATTTACAGCTTCCACTGGTCCCTTCCACAGTCTTTCTGTGATCATCCCCTCTTAGAAATTCTCCTTCTAAAGTTTATAGATCTTTTTTTCTGGACCTTACCTAAAAGGATTAAAAAGTAGACTAAGAACAGCAGTCTTCTCACTGGTGTACTCCTAAATTCATACTCTACCATCCTTTTATATTCTGAAAGCAGAACTCAAAAATACTGAAAGACTACTCTGAGTGAACCATACAACTTTTAAACAATCTTGCAAGACTATTATCCCTATTTTATAGATAAATGAAAAAGTTAAATATAATGCCAAAAATCAAACAAAATAGTAAGTAACAGAGCCCTGCCTGGAGCTCAAGTCTTTCAAATCAAAAGATGAAACTCTTGTTCTCTCTTCCAAACGATAAGAGAACTGTCAAAAAAAGGAGAAGAGTTATCTATCCTTTCTGGTCATGTACCCATAATCTCCAAGGTCCTTTCCAGCTTTAAAATTCTAAACATCATGTTAGTTAGGACTGATTATTTACACTTTGGCACATAAACCAACTCATTATAATGGATTCTCTATTCACAATCTCTTTGAAGAGGTCTTTTATGCTTTTAGGCCACATACAAATCATTCTGCTACTAAGTATATTTCTTTTCATATGAAAAAAGGATGTAATTTTGTGCAAAATCTATTTCTTGCTTTTCAGATGGATCCTAATCTATTGCTTTGAACTGATCTGAATTGTTCATGGCTGGGGCCTTGAGTTCATACTCAGATGAAAGAATAACTTAGAGTATTATTAGCACCTGCTAAGTATTGATTTCTTATAAAACCAATATGCTTCTCCTTTCGTATGTCTCACTGATGTATTTGGTGGAATGAAACCTTAAACTTCAAATCATTCAGGCAGAATCAGTGTCAAATAACAATTCATAAAAATAATCAATATTAATAAAAACTAGATTTGTACTATAATGTGTTTTAAATGCTCAAGTGTTTGAAATATATTTGGGGGCAGAAAAATTCTTAGATTCTACACTATACATGTATGAGGTAAGCTACATATAAACACTTGAGCTGAAATTTGAGCTGTTATCAAAGAGACAAATCAGCAGTTTTTATCCAAGTTAATTACCAGATAAAACAAACAAATTCAACACTCCTCATTGGAATACAATAGAATCCAGATTTTTTTTTTCACAATCTCCAGAGCAGAACCCAATTTTTTGATATATAAAGGAGAAGCAAAGTGTGACCAGTTCTCAAGAAAAGAAGACACAGAGATTAACTTCAGACATTTGAAGATGAATGAGCAGGCAGGATTCTACAATGGCTTCCCTGGTAGCTCAGCTGGTAAAGAATTCACCTGCAATGCATGTGACTCCGGTTCGATTCCTGGGTTGGAAGGATCCCCTGGAGAAAGGATAGGCTACCCATTCCAGTAGTCTTTGGCTTTCCTTGTGGCTTAGCTGGTAAAGAAACCGCCTGCAATGCGGGAGACCTGGGTTCAATCCCTAGAAGATCCCCTGGAGAGGGCATGGCAACCCACTCCAGTATTTTTGCCTGGAGAATCCCCATGGACAGAGGAGCCTGACGGACTACAGTACATGGAGTCACAAAGAGTCTGACATAACTCAGTGACTAAGCACAGCATTATAACTATGCTCAAGAATTCAAAGGAAAATTGTTCTTGCAATGAATGAAAAGAGAAAAGCCACAGTAGAGGAAAACAACTTCTATTAAAAAGAAGCAAATGGAAATCTTAGAGCTGAAAAATATACCTGAAAATTTTTTGGAGCTTAAATACGGCTGAGTAGAAGGACCTGCATCTCCTCCAGGAAGAATTCAAAATCACAATTAGCTGTTGAACAACCTTCCACAGGAGGATACTGGAATTCACCAAAAAACAATACCCCATGTCCAAACACAAAGGAAAGAAAGTGAAAGTGAAGTTGCTCAGTCGTGTCCGACGCTTTGCAACCCCATGGACTATATATACAGTCCATGGAATTCTCCACGCCAGAATACTAGAGTGGGTAGCCTTTCCCTTCTCCAGGGGCTTTTCCCAACCCAGGGATCAAACCCAGGTCTCCCGCACTGCAGGTGGATTTTTTCCATCCAAGCCACAAGGGAAGCCCAAGAACACTGGAGTGGATAGCCTATCCCTTCTCCAGCAGATCTTCCGGACCTAGGAATCAAACTGGGGTCTCCTGCATTGCAGGTGGATTCTTTACCAACTGAATTATCAGGGAAGCACAAAGCAGAAGTTGCCAAGTGGGCAACCAACAAACTGGAGAACAATAATACCAAAGAAGTTCTCACACTGTTGTGAAGGTTCTGAGCCCGAGCTACCCAGCCTGGGGATCCAGCACAGGGGCTGGGAATCCCCAGAGATTCTGACTTTGAAGGCCAGCATGATTTGGTTACAGGACTTCCACAGGACTGGGATAAACAGAAACTCCACTCTTGGAGGGCACAAACAAAATCGTGCTCACACTAAGACCCAGGGGAAAGGAGCAGTGACCCCATAGAGACGGAACCAAACCTACCTGCTAGTGTTGGAGGGCCTTTTGTGGAGGCATGGGTTGGGGTATTTCCTGGGAGGAGCCCCTTGGTGTAAGCCTTCTTGGAAGTTGCTATTAGCCCTACCATAGTGCCTATAAGCTCTACCATAGAGATGGTTGGATAACATCACCAACTTGATAGACTGGAGTTTGAGCAAGGTACAGCAGTTGTAATGGACAGCGAAGCCTGGTGTGTTGTAGTCCGTTGGGTTGCAAAGAGTTGGACACAACTGAGAGACTGAACTGAACAGAGAGCCTGTAGACTCCAGATTGGGTTGCTGCTGCTAAGTCGCTTCAGTCGTGTCAGACTGTGCGACCCCATAGACAGCAGCCCACCAGGCTCCTCTGTCCATGGTATTCTCCAGGCAAGAACACTGGAGTGCATTGCCATTTCCTTCTCCAATGCATGAAAGTGAAAAGTGAAATTGAAGTCACTCAGTCATGTCCAACTCTTAGCAACCCCATGGACTGCAGCCTACTAGGCTCCTCCATCCATGGGATTTTTCCAGGTAAGAGTACTGGAGTGGGGTGCCATTGCCTTCTGCAAGGCAATGATTGGGTTCCCTCAGGCAAAATAATTAACAGGGAGGGAGCACAGCCCAACCAATCAGCAAACAGTGAAGAGTTTTACTGAGTGTGTGGCCCTGCCCACCAGAGCAAGATCCAGTTTTTCCCACCACCAGTCCCTCCCATCAGGAAGCTTATACAAGCCTCTTAGGCCTCATCCACCAGAGGGCAGACAGAAGAAGCAAGAAGAGCCACAATCCTGCTGTCAAGCTAGAATGAAAACTATATCACAGAAAGTTAATCAAAATGAAAAGGCAAGAGGGTTATGACCCAGATGAAGGGACAAGATAAAACCCTAGAAAACCACCTGAATGAAGTGGAAATAGGCAATCTTCCAGGAAAAGAATTCAGAATAACGATAGTGAAGATGATCCAAGACCTCAGAAAAAGAATGGAGAAGATGCAAGAAGTGCTTACCAAAGACCTAGAAGAATTAAAGAACAAACAAACAGAAGAACAATACACTAGAAGGAATCAGTGGCAGAATATGTGAAGCAGAAGAACAGATAAGTGACCTGGAAGATCGAATAGTGGAAATTAGTGCTACAAGACAGAATACAGAAAAGAGAATGGAAAAAAAAAAAAAAAAGAAGACAGCCTAAGAGACCTCTGGGACAGCATTAAGCACACCACCATGCACTTTATAGGGGTCCCAGAAGCAGAAGAGAGATAGAAAGCACCTGAGAAAATACTTGAAGAGATAATAGCTGAAAAGTTCCCTCACATAGTAAAGGAAATAGTCAATCAAGTCCAGGAAGTACAGAATCCCAGGCAGAATAAAATCAAGGAAAACACACTGAGACACATAGTAATCAAACTGACAAAAATTGGACACAAATGAAATATTGAAAGTAACAAGGGAAAAAGGAAAAAACACAAGGGAATTCCCATAAGGTTATCAGCTGATTTTTCAACAGAAACTCTGCAAGCCAGAAGGGAATGGCACAAACATATTTAAAGTGATTAAAAGGAATAAGCTACAACTAAGAATCCTCTACCCATAAAGACTCTCATTCAGATTTGATAGAGAAATCAAAAACTTTACAGATAAGCAAAAGTTAAGAGAATTCAGTAGCACCAAATCAGCTTTACAACAAATGCAAAAGGAACCTCTCCCGGCAGGAAACACAAGACAAGGAAAAGACCTACAAAAAATAGACCCAAAACAATTAAGAAAATGGTAATAAGATCATACATATTGATAATTACCTTAAATGTCAATGGATTAAATACACCAACCAAAAGACACGGACTGCTTGAGGGGGATGAGAACATGCACATTTATGTGTTTTTCCTTACTACGTCACTCTACTTAACCTCCCCACCAAATTGTATGCAATTATTTATTGTTAGGTTAATCATGTTTCCATTATGACTTGCAATTTAATCATCTTTTATTTTTTATTTTTTCTGGCTGCTGACTGTGAAAACTGATACACATCTTTCACTATTGTGACTATGTATTATTTGTTTAATACCATTTTATCATTGGTCAGAAAATAACAGAATTCTGTATCACTGAAATTACCATTTAATAGAAAAACCTGTAATCACTTTTTCAAATCCAAATGCACACACACACACACAACTTGGAGTTTTTTGAAAAAATACAAATGCCCAGATATTATTTCTTTTTCCTCCAAAGCTCAGGATGTGATTCTAATGAGCAGCCATGTTTCAAAAGAACAGGATTATATGATGATCTTTTTACTTTTATCTAGTTGCTTTACTTTATCTATTTCATATTCAGTGCTCCCATTTCATTTATTTTATGCTTTCCAATCTCCACATCTCTTTTTTTTGTTGTTGCTCTTTCTCAAGCCTTCGTCAAGTGTAGTAGAAAATCTTTGTATGTGTGTGTGTGTGTATATATATATATATATAGTATGTAAATTTTGCCTAGCTAATAAATTTATGACATTTTGATTCTATTTGTTTGGCTAAGTATGAATAGAAAAATAGATTTGTAATGTATATTCACTTAAAACTTTGACACAGTTTGTTTTATTCTGGCATATAGTATTACTGCTGACAATCTAGAAAGCTTATTGTCTTACTAATTAAAAAAAATTTTTTTGAATAGGCTTGAAACTTCTAATCCAATCCTGAGAATATAAAGAAATACTATGTTGTAAGAAACAAAACAAATGAAGCAAACAAACCAGGAAAGTAACAATGTGATACAGTATTATTAACTAAAGTACAAATTTTATTCAAATTTCACAAATATTTATGTTAGTATCCATTATTTGTTTTCATACCTTACTCAGGATTTCACATTGTATTTAGTTGCACTGAGTAGCATCAGCTGTATGCAACAAATTTTGATAAATTCTCTTCATTTTTATTCTGTTAACAAATATTTTCCCATTTTCCTTACTATGGCTTCTTAGATACACCCACAGTTTAAAAATGGACACTTAATTTCCAAAAATGTGAGGTTTTTAAAGTATCTTTGCTATTAATTTGTCATTTTGATATTAACTTCTCATTTAATTGCTTTCTTCTCTGTAACCACCCTCAGTGTTTTTTCAGTCTTCTAACTTCACTGAAGCTTTCAATAGCTAAGTCAAAGATCTCTCTTGGTAAATGTCACAATGCACTTGAAAATATGTAGGTTATTTTAAAATATCTTTTGACATTGACCTCTAACATAATTCCACAGTGATAAGAGAATAGATTCTGTATAATCTCAAAATCTTTAGACCATGAAATTTTTGTACCTTGTTTTATGTCCTTGGATATGTTCCAGTGTCTCTTGGCTTACAGTCTATGAGAACTTGAATAAAATTTATATCCTACTATTGTATAAATCTTAATTATGTTGAATTGGTTCATAGCGCTTTTCAGGTGTACTATATCCTTCTACTTTTCTATTCATTTTATTAATTTTTGAGAATTTGATATTGAAACTCCAACTAAAAATCTTAATTAGTCTAATAAGAAAAATTATAATACATAGTGGAACTAAACGTAACTTTGCTTGGTATTTTCCAAGTCTCCTGTAAATGTGTTATCATGCTTTCATAATTTAAAAAAGAAAAAATACCAACAAAATTTAAATACATTTGAAAAATTTTAAATATATTTGGAGAGGTCAACAGTAGAATGGAGATAATACGAATGAATTCAAAAATCAATTAAAAATTATCTAGTCTGACGGTCAGAGAGGGAAAAATTAAAATAACAATAGAAGGAGGTATCATCTCAGGAACTTACAGTGAAATATTAAAAGATTTGATGTGTGTATAATTGGAGACCCAGAAGGAGAGCATATAATGGAGAAACTCTTTGAAGATATAATGGTCAAAAGAGTCCCCAAGTTTGATGAAAGATATAAATTTACAGATTCAGACTGCTCAACAAACACCAAGCAGAATAAATACAAAGATGGCTATGTCTAGGCAGCCATAGTCAAATTACTGAAAACTAAAGATTAGAGAAAAGTCTTAAAAGTAGCCATGGGGTGGGAAATGGGGCGATGACAATGCATACAGAGTAATAACTTGCACTGAGTCCTCATCAGAAACTATGTAGTCCAGTACACATGGGACATTACCAAAGTGCAAAAAGATTAAAAAAAAAAAAAAAGTCAATCTGGAATTCAACTCGCCAAAACTGACACAAAATGAGAGAAAATCTGAAGAAGGGAAAAAAAAAGTCCAACCCTAGAAAACTCCTAAACCTAGAGCTATTAAGGAATCTGGATGACCAAAAACTAACTTCAGGTCCAGATGGTGCTCTGATGAATTCTACCTAACATCAAAGGAAGGATTAACACCAAACCTACACTCTTTGAAAAGTAACAGAGGTGGAATTTCCAAACTAGTTTTATAAATCCAGGACCCTAAAAATCAAAAAGTGATAAGTGATAAAAGAAAAACTAAAAGAAAATCAGGAGTTTGGGGAGCAGTGTGGGCTGCAGTATAAATACGGTGCTCAGCTCTTTTGGAAGGAGACTCTTGAGAAAGGACTTGAAGGAAGCGAGGGCTAGTGGGGATTACATGTTGGAACAGAACCAGTACAAAGGCCCTAAGGCAGGAATGTGCCAAGAAACAGCAAGAAGGCAAGTGGAGTATCCTGCAGGGCCAAGTAAGGAAAGTTTATGAGAGAAGAAGGAAGGGATTAACTGTTCATTATTAATACAGTGAAGACCCTGGATTTAGCAAAGTGGAGGTAACCAGTGACCTCCAAGATAGTGGTGTTTTGGGATTGGTGGGACCAGAAAAGGTTGTAGAGAGAAAGGGAGAGCTGGATCTATGGAGTAGAGACATCTCTTGTGTTGGGGCTGTGCCTCAAAGGGGAAGAAAGAAAGGGGACAGTAGTTGGAGAGGGAGGTAGAATCAAAAGAAGGGGTTTTTGCATGTGTGTTTAGAGAGAACAGGATGCTTGTATGTTAATGCATATGATCCTGGGGTTCCCTGGTGGTTTAGTGGTAAATCATCTGCCTGCAATGCAAGAGACGTGGGTTCCATCCCTGGGTCAGGAAGATCCCCTGGAGCAGGCCATGGCAACTCATTCCAGTGTTCTTGCCAGGAAAATCCCACAGACAGAGGAGCCTGGTAGGCTATGGTCCATGAGGTCACTAAGAGTCGGGCATGACTGAAGTGATTGAGCACACATGTATGTGATCCTGAAGAACTAATACCATAGAAGAGACAGGCAGACTGTTCCCTTGGTACAAAGTCAGGTACATCTCCTCTTTAAGTATGCAGTTCTCCTGACAATTTGCTCATTTTAAAAGAATCCCAAGGTCTTCTAAAATCAGCTGCTGCCAAAAATCAATAGTTTATGAAATACTGTAATAATTATGAAAATGTTTGCCATATCATTAAAAACAAATTGTTAACATAAATAATTACTCGAGCACTTGAGAAAAAGTTAGAGCAAACTCTTCAAACATATCCAAAGTAGTTTTTTTAAGTGATTCAATCAAGTGGCCCAAGAAGCTTTTCCTCCTTTTGTTTTTTTCTTCACTGCTTTGTGTCTTATGGAGCACATTTTGCTATCTTACAGAGCACTTGATGGAAAATTTATTTTTCCTGATACAGGTTCAGTTTGATATAATGCCCTTAAGGTGTTCACACAACTTCATTTTTTAAAATATTCAAAAATGAAGTCAATGGGAGGTGACCCACATGAGAACGTGTGCCTGGGATTTTTATTTTCCTGAGGCTGTTGCTATAGCTTTTTGGCAGCAAAATGAACTACATAATGAACTAATTAAAAATTTAAAACACATTGTTAGGCAATTTAGAACCACACTCAAAAGGTTAATTTAAAAGAAATAATGAGAAAAAGCAAAGAAAAGTCTATATACTAAAGAGAGTTTTGTGGTAAGAGTCAAGAATCACAAAATGGTTTTTATTAGTTTTAATTATTTTGCTCCCCTAACCAGAAAGATATTAACAGGTCGGCTTTACTGCCAAATTACATAGTATGCACAAGTCAGATCCAACTCTCAATAAGATTTGATAGTAAAGAGAGAGAGCAAGAACCCACGGGGCTCCAGTTTTCATTACCCCAAAGGAGAAACGATGGATAGAAAATGCAAGTCAGTATTCCAGATACTATGAAACATATGAAAGCAGGCATAGAAAAGTGGTTCCTTTCCAACTAAAGATTGTGAGCTGTAATTAAGAGGACATAGGTCAATAATCTACTTCAAATAACTAATCTGTTTTTGGCTCACTAAACCAATCCTAGAAACAGCTGAACTGTTATAATTGTTAAGAGCTGTTACAATTGTTAAGAGGCTGAAACTGAAAGCGTTAAGTTGCTCAGTGGTGTCTGACTCTCTGTGACCCCATGGACTATAGCCCACCAGGCTCCTCTGTCCATGGGCTTCTCCAGACAAGAATATTGGAGTGGGTAGCCATTCCTTTCTCCAGGGGACCTTTCCAACTCAGGGATTGAACTTGGGTCTCCTGCAGTGCTGGAGATGGCAGATTCTTTACCATTTGAGCCACCAGGTTAGTGTCTTAAAGAAAAGTGGAAACTACCTTCGGACCACGAAGTCCCTGAACAAAGACTCAGTGGCCCTAAGAGGGTAAGGAGAGCAGAAATCTGGGAACTAAGCCAGAGCCAGAACCTGCTTTTATCCTGAGAATTATACATAGTCTGGAGACCTGGAACTTCCAGTTTGATGATCACTTGGGGCATCGGACACATAAGAGACAAAACCTCAGGGCTTGGCCAAGTGGAGAATTATGATAGGAGACAGTGCATAAAACTATAACCCAAAGAGCTCTATGCTCTCAGTACAACAAGGGAATACAGAGGGATGGCTAGAAAATTACTGATAGAAAGATTCTACAGATATCTGGAAATTTTAGAACATACTTTTAAAATAACTAAATAGATCAAAGAAGAAGTGATAAAATAGGAATACACCTAAATAAAAATAATATATATTATATGTGGCCACAATATACAATTATCAAATATACAATACTTTTTTGGAGATCATTGTAGGAGGACACAGAAAAGAAATTATCTACATAGAAAACTTAGAGGAATCTACAGATAAATCATTAAAACTCATATGATAGCTTAAAAAAATTAGACATAAAATATATGCATGGAACTGAACAGCAACAGTTAAGAGACACTGTGCTTACCAAATCATATTAGTAAGATATTCTCTCCAAACTGCTCTATAGATTTATGGTAATACCAATACTGTTTCTAAAATTCACATGTAAGAGCAAATGATCTAAAATTCTAAGAAACATGACGTTAGCCATCTAGATATGTGGTACTGGCACAATTATAGATAAATACACCAAAGGAAACCACATCAAACTCACACATACATGGACATTTGACTAATGACTGAAAACAAATAGAAAAAAAAAAAAAGGGACAATTACTCAACAGAAAGTGTAAGACCACTTGGCAATACACATGGGGCAGTGGGAAAAAAATTGAATACCTGCTTCACATCCAACATCAAAAGCAATTCCAGGTGGCTGAAAGTCTTAAAGGAGAAAGACAAATATTTTAGAAGACAAGATAGGAGAACGTCTTTATGTCTTTGGGGTAGAATTTAACAATACCCCAATAACTGGAGACCAAAAAGAAAAGAAAAATTGACTTAAAAAACGACTATTAACATTAAAACTTCAATTCTTAATTGTAAGAATTGAATATCATAATCCCATGTAAGATAGCATAAAGAAAGTGAAAAGAAAAGCCACACATTGGGAGAACATTTATATTTATGAAACATAAATCTTCAAGGAAATCTAATATGGTAATCACTGGCCACACGTGACTATTTAACTTAAATTTAAAATTTAATTACTCAGTAGCTTTTGTTACATTTCAAGTGCTCAGCAGCCACACGTGCTAGTGGCTGCTTAACTAGTACCAGTATGAAGCATCTCCACCACCACAGAAGTCTCTTTTGGATAGACCTGATCTAGAACAGTGTGAATATTTAAACTTCTAAAATAAACAGACAACTCAATTTTAAAAATGGACAAAGGACATTAGCAGGTATTCGACACAATAATAAACACACAAAAAATGAACCATAAATGTGGTAAACAGTCATTTTAACCTCATTAGTAATCAGAGTAAAACAAATTAAACTCATTAGATAAAATCTCAACATTCCAAACTGGCAAAAGATTAAAACTCAATAATACCAAGCACTGAAGATTGTATAGAGCAGCACATGTCCAGTACACTGTCTGTAGACAGGTAACCCATGGTAACCACTGTAGGAGCAGTTTTGCATTATCCAATCACATTGAACACTCTGGTACCCAGCAGTTCTACTTTAGAGAAGGAATTCTCCACCTGAGCCAGTCTTTCCCCTGACCCAGGCTACTTGGAAAAGCATTTAATTGGCAGAAGTCAGAGATAATAATGTTCCTGCAACTCAAAGAATTATTCCACTTAAATTTTGCACCAGGAGATTCGACTAACAACAATAAAAATCAACATTAGACACAACCCAAACATCATCAAAAGAAAAACAGATACATAAACTGCATTTAATGGAATGCTTATAATCGAAACTAAATGTTCCTTAGTTACATATATCAATAGAGGTGATTTTAAGGAATATAATGCTCAGTAAAGTAACAAGATACGTGAACATAATATACTTGAGATGTATATAAAGAACAAAAACAATCAAATAATGAATTTAGGGACATGTATATATATATATTTCAAACACACACAAGCAAAGGTATGACCAACAAAAACTCAGGACAGAATTATCCTTGGGCAAGAAAGGGAGATGTCACCTAGGAGATGTTACATGGGCACTTTCTAAAGTACCGGTAATGCTTTATTTCTTTAGATGGGTTGTAGGTTGAGATGTTCATTTTAATCCAGTATTTCTGTATTCTACTCATACATGTTTCATATACTCTACATGTCTGATATATTTCACAATTTTTAAAAAGTCAGCTCAAATACTTAACAACTAGGCTCCTTGACCTTCCTGAACTTGGTTAGTTATAGCTAAACTCCCAGAACCTTACAGAGTTATTCTATAGTTTCAAGGAGATAATATGTATGAAAGTGTGAGTCACTGTGATGGAGGACAGAATAGGAAACACAGAGGTAAGCATTTCCCTAAAGATTTCATCCTGGCTACTGTCCAGGATCACAGGGCCCTGAGTTCCTAGGCAGTTATTAATCAAGTCAAGTAGATGTCAGGAGTTCTCTGTTCTCTCAATTTAGAATGAGGATAACTCTAGTCTAATTCAAGCCACAAGAGAATCATAATATTGAAGGCAGAGCAGATACTCACTGAAAGTGTCTGGAAACCTTGTCATGGAAGAAAAAATTATTCAGGACCTGGGTATTTTCAGTTTTAGGCTAAATGGTAATGACATGATAATTATCTCCAAATACTGGATGTGAAAGTGGCATAAGATCTATTTTGTCCAGGTTCTTCTAGAGAGACTGGAGGAGTTACAGAAAAGTTAAAAAGCACATTCCTGGTCAATATTTAAGAAAGAAGTTTTGACAATAAAAGGGAGGAGACAGAAATGACGAGGTGATGACTCTCCTTCATCTGTCTTCTTCAACTAAAGATAGTTTAGCAAAGTCTTCTGTTTTGTAGACGTCCCTGGTGGCTCAGGTAGTAAAGAATCCGCCTGCAATGCAGGAGACTCAGGTTCGATCCCTGGGTTAGGAAGATCCCCTGGAGAAGGCAATGGCGACCCACTCCAGTATTCTTGCCTGGAGAACTCCATGGCTATGGTCCATGGGATCACCAAGAGCCAGACACGACTGAGCAACTAACACTTTCTGTTTTGTAAGAAAATACAGATTTTAACATAAACTCTGTTAAAATAAAAATATAGATGGTATAACTTAGTGTCAAACTTATTTTGAAAACCAGTTCTCTTACTTAGTATTCATGAGACTGTGGCTAACTTATTCTATCTTTTGGAGTTTTGTCTACCTCATCTAAAATAATGATAGCATCATTCCTTCAGGGTTATAGGGAAAAACCAATGTGATAATATATGGAAATCACCATACTTCCATAAGTGCACTAAATAAGCTGCTAATAATTTTTTGAAAATTATTATAGATTTCCAAACTTGTTCACAGCTAGATTTTAAAAAGCAAAGACATCACTCCAAGAAAATGAAACAACTTTCATGTTTAAAAACAGCTAAAGAGGGACTTCATTGGTGGTACAGTGGTTCAGACTCCACACTTCCAATTCTGGGGGCACAGGTTCCATCCTTGGTCCAGGAATTAAGATCCCAAGTGCCCTGTGGCATTCCCCTTGGCCAAGAAAATACATCTAAAAGAAGAACCCATATCTGTAAGGAAAGGCAACAAAACTGATATCCCTGGATCAGTTTCTTTAAAACATTATCAAATGGCTTTTAGTCTCCCAATAAGTCTCCTTAAACATGCTTTGTGTAGAAACCGTCCCCTATAAAAACCCTTTTCATGAAAAACCCTTTCAAAAGCACTTTCCGGTTTGCCAGAATAAAAATAAGACAGAATTATGAAGGTAAGATTTGATACAACAAACCACATTCCCTACAATTTCAGGTCATTAGTTTTTAAAAGTATCTAAATCTAAGAAAAGGGGTACATGTTTAATATCTCATGTTGTCTAAATTTAACCTGCAGAAACCAATAAACGTCTTAAATGTCTATAAACAGGAGATGCTGAACTTCAAGATGAAACCACAGTAATTTATTATAAATAAATAAGTATCCTATAAATAACTTAACATTAATGACACTTGAAAACTTAGTCCTTCTGCATAGCACTTTTGAAGTTCCGATCGAGTCAACATGAGAAAGATAAAGGCAGCAACTCAGGGAGTTTAAATTATTTTGTATTTTCCTATAGTTATTTTTTTATTCTATGGAAACACTCTGTTACACTCTGGTTTTCAGCTTGGTCCTGTGTTTTACTTAAGTTTCTAATCTAGCTTCAAATTACTAGTTGGCAGTCATATGGTGTAATGAGGTTGGTGGATTAGCTGAAATTAAAACCCAGAATCCTCTTTACCACCCTTTTTTTTCAAGCACAGATCAATTATTTATGACCAAGTTCACCAACACTATGTTTTAGTTTAGGAAGCAGTCCATTTGAAGCCAGCTATAAATAAAGTGAATAGAATATGGCCTTAGAACTTTTTGACGCCACGGAGCATTGAGAAGATGGGAGAAAAGTAGCAATGGAAGAAAGCAAGAGGGAAGAAAAATAAAAGAACAAAAGAATCCAACATTCACTGAGCTGCTTCTACATCAGGCCATCCACCTAACGTATTTCACTTATTCTCAGTCAACTGGACATTATTTCATTTAATTCTCACAACCCCATCAAGCAGATATATCTCCACCTATTTCAAGATTAAGAAACTGTAGCTCAAAAGGCTAAATCTCTTCCTGAGAGTCATGAAATAAGTAGAAAAACCAGAATTTGACCTGGGGTTTGTCTGATTCCACAGCCTGAGTACTTTTTCCTATAGCAGATGAAATCATTTCTAATATTTTAAAATCTGAGTTTTGGAATTTCCAAAAAAATAACAAGGGACTAAATAGTATTTTCAATGTATAGCAGAAAACCATCCTATAACCATTATTCCAATTGCTTATAAGAACCTAAGTGGGAGGGTGTCATCATTTGCCTAAGATGTGTATGAAATCATATATAAAGAGCAACAGACAACCTCACATGGAGATTGGAAAAGAGTCATGAAGCCAAAAGCAATCCAAAGACAGAGAATGCAAGTGTGCCATCACCTCTTACCTGCTGCACTTCACTTTCTCCATTCGAAATTTTCTCAGTGTAAACAAAGGAGTTGAATATCCGCTGCAAGGAACAGAAAATGAACACACATTAGATTTTCTAAATAAGGCAAACCATTTTCTATATGAATGTGTGTGTGTGAATAATCTGTTTACAGCACAAAGAGAATCAAGCAGAAAAAATTTAATTAAAATAGTTACTTTACACAGAGAAATCCAAATATCAGCCAGAGTCAATCACACTGATGGAAGCAATACCCAGGCACTTCTGTAGTGAAATAAACCAGATGTTACGCTATATTTTTCATTTTCAAAAATACATTTAATTATAGATTTCCGGAGCCCATGCCATTTTATCCGACTGGTATAATCTGACAAAGCTGTGTTTCTCATTTAAGCCCTGCAACTCCCTGAATGCAGTAATTGTTTACAGACACTACAATCTAATGTAATAAAGCTCTTTAAAAAGGATTTTTTCCATATTCTCTCATGTCCCTGTCCAACTGGTACCTACCCAATATTATCTACCACCTTCATTACCCAAGCACCCCTTTGAAAAAGTAGTATAACAGGGCTTGCCAAATACATGTGGCCTTAAGAGAGGATCCAATCCTTACATGCCAGGAAATACGACAACCACGCCAAGACATCAGTCCAAGCTGTGGCACACAAGCACACACATTCTTCCCCTGGTCTCTGCCTCGCTGATACCCACTCCTGCAGCCACTGCTGGCATTTACATCTTGCAGACTTACGACTCTACCGAACCCCACGTTTACTGACCAATCACATGTGACTGAACTATAACCAACTGAAAAAGGAAAAAAAAAATAGAGAACCCAAGAGATGTATCCGTTAGGGGCTGGGGGGAATAAAAAAGTACAGCAGCCTCATCATTTACCCTAAAACTTTAAAGATACCTCTGGAACTCTCCAGATGAGCAAGCAGTCAGATCTGAAGATGTCAGCCAGAATTTCTCTTTTGCCTTTGTATCCCACTGCCGAGGGTTTGTCAGCGTCTGGGACAGCTTCCCAGACGGCCTCACACACCTGCGTGGTTGTGGTGAGGAAGACAAGCACCAAGGTCATCAAGTGCTGTGCAAATGAAGGAAGATCAAGGTGCTAGGGCTTGGGGAGGAGTGGAATAGGGGGTTGCTGCTGGGGGAAGGGAAGCAGTTTGGAAGGCCTGAGACGGAATGGGATGGAATTACAGTCTGGAAAATTCTAATTATGAATATCATAATTTTCAGTGAGCCATTCATTCATTCATATTTATTGTCTTTTTTCCCTAAAAACAACTCTGCTGATAGGAAAGCAGGTTACGTCTATTTAGGACTCATAAAACACCTCTGTGACAAGCACCATTCAGTTCAGTTCAGTTGCTCAGTTGTGTCCAACTCTTTGCTCCTTATTTAACTGAGGAAATGGACACATTTTAAAGAGTGCCTAATGCAATGTACATTGTACCTTATGTGCATATCTTATGTAATAATTCCTGCAGCCCCAAAGATAAAAAAACTAAGACGCTGGGAAATTACATAACTTTCCCAAAGTCACTCTTCATGGCTGGAATTTGAACCCAGCTCCACCCCCCCCCAGAATGGTGCTACTCACCCTACTGTCTCATGAGCAGTTGTCACATAGTATCTTAACACATAGGAAAGGAACTCCTATTAGGAGCTAACACCCAAACATAATGCGGATCAACAATCCCTTATGCACAGTTCCAAAATTCAAAAGTCCCTGAAAATCAAAAGGTGCGCGTAACACATTTGCTAACAAAATATGACATGATCTGAACTTATTGGCAGTAAATCCTAACTTGTATTTATAGTCTTTATTAAACCACTTAGTGTGGGGATTTATTCTTTATGATGCAGATGTATTAATGCATCTGATTATAGGGTTCTGCTTTAGATCTCACTCAGGGTGTTTGACATCATGGTACATCAGGATCCTGAATTCTAAAACAGATCTGGTTTCGGAGAAGGGATTATGAATCTGAAGACCTCCAGCCCCAGTTTTCTGGAGAATGCCTTAGTTAGCTAGACAACAATGCTTTTAGAGACTGGGTCAATGTCATTGTCACCTAACTCTCAGACCATATACAGCTTTGTGTAATTTGATTTTTACAACCTGCTTGGTACCAAGAGTGCACTTTTATTAAAGTGAATAACATAACATGAATTAACACAATTCATGTAGTGTCTCTAGATCTGAAAGAGTGTCGTCAATTTCTTATTTCATTTCTGGCAGTGAAATTTCAGGGGATACATTATCTGTCCTGTCCTGGAAGATGTTCCTACAAGAGGAACTGCTGGAGCAACCCGTGTCCTGGGAAGCAAATCAGATCCACTTTGCTCAAGCCAACATCCACCAATGGCCATACCTAGTAAGGAACCCAGATCCTTCCCTCTTCTTTGTTGTTAAAAGAAAAGCGAGTTCCTCAGTAGTAATAAGGAATATAAGCCTGGAAGTGTTTGCCAGGCTGTGTTCAGTCCCTGTTTTACACATTCATTATCCTAATAATTATTAATAATGACAGCCAATACTTTACATAGAGCTTTATATGGCTTGTAAGCATTTCTATATTCTTGACACCTAATAAATATGGTGGGTAAAAGAAAATTTTCAGAGAAAGAAGTTATAGACATGAGCAGCAGTGCCCCTGCAAACTACTTACTTTACACAACCCTCTCACCATCCCAAGAAGTGAAAGGAAAGGTGGCCTGCTAGAATACTAGCTTGGAGATGTCACCAAGCAAACACTTTTTTGCCCCTCTCCTTTCCCCACGGGGGTGTGGGGTGTTAGTGAAAAGTCAGAAGAAACGAGACAGTAAACACAATGTGTGGTGCAAGGTTAAAAGTAGTAAGCACAGGATTTCAAGATATAGAGTGAATTTCCATTATGCTCTAGATTAATGGACAGTAATAATCTTTCCTAAAATGCAAGGCCTGCAAAGTCCAGCTTTCAAAGGCTTATTAGGCTTAGTACTTTCATAGTTTACAATTTCACATAAATGATCTCATTTCATCTCCACAATAACCCTATGTGGTGGGCAGCGATCTGAAACCAATTTTACAAATTAAAAACTAAAGCTCAAAACTTCAATGTATCACAGGTTAAAAAAAAAATTTCAAGTACTGAAGTCTAAACCTAGGTTAAATTAAAAACATGCATTTTTTCTAGCACAGCTAATAAATTTATTCACATTATCTTTTTCTTAAGGATAATCTGCATGCAGGAAAAAATGAGGATTTGTTTTTTTTCCTATCCATTTCATTTTAAGCAAGATATAATGTGCTGGTGTAACATTTTATATATATGTAACACTTTATATATGTGTAACATTTTATATATAAAACCAGTGTCAGGAGTAATTAAATATGGGTTCAATCCCTGGGTTGGGAAGATCCCCTGGAGAAGGAAATGGCAAACTCTTCCAGTACTCTTGCCTGGAAAATCCCATGGACAGAAGATCCTTGCAGGCTATAGTTCAGAAAAAGTCAGACACAAGTGAGCACATACACACAGGAGTCCCAAAGACTTTATCTTTATTACTTTCTGTCGCTACCTAAAATTGTGAAAGGAATAGAATATAGAGTTTTGTGTGGATTTTATTTCTAATTTGAGAGCTAGGAATTCCAAACAGTATACCTAGCTGACATTTGGTGACTGCAAGAATTTCTTGGTTGTTAGAGAATTTGAAAAGTAAAAGTGGAAAAAAGTTTTCTTAAAGCATGACATGAAAAAGCAATCCCAAAAGGTCAGACTGTTCATCCTCTCTGAGGATTTACTCTCAGTAACAGAGTTAGGGTACACATGGGTGGAGTGGGCATTCCACATTCTATTTCCAAGTTGTCACTTTCCCTTATTCCAGTTCCCTGGAGGACCAAGGGAATTCCAGACATTTGAACTCTTAATTTGAACACAAGCTGGAGGGGGTTTGAAGTCAACCTCCTCAATGCACAAATCCCTGGAAGTAAAAGGCTTGTTCTTGCCCACTATTCTTTCTCATTCTTGCCAAATACTAGAAATAAAAATACACTTTGTTGTATAATGAACAGATCATTAAAATGGGTGAGGAGTATTTTTTTTTAAACAAGTTATTTTAAGGATAATAGTTCACCAACCCCTTTTTGTCAGTCATATTTATTTCCATAATTAAAAGAACAACAAGAAGATGCAGCTCAGGGCAACTGAACACCCTGATCTAAAGATAAAACTGACCTTTCTCTCATTAAAACACATAGCCTGGAAAACTGACAATATCTTCTAAATTATTTGCACATCCTATGTCCTAGCAGTTCCTATCCTGGTATATACCTAGCAGAAATGTGTATATGTTTATCAAAAGAAAAACTTAAGAATGTTCATAACAGCACTACTCATAAGAGCCCCAACCTGGAAATTATACGAATGCCAATCAGCAACAGAATAGACAAATTGTGTGAATTCACAGGGTGGAGTATTTGGGTGAGATGAAATGAACGCACAATTGCAACATGCATCAACATGATGACTCTCACAAGTAACACTGAGCGAAAGAAGCTAGACACCAGGACACAAAGAATGAAATCCCGTTTCTATCAAGTTCAAAACCAGGCAAAGCCAATCTAGCTGATTAGAAGCCAGGATAGTGGTTGCCTTCAACTGATTAGGATGTGAAGGCTGCTTCTGGGATGCTGAAGTGTTCTGTCTTTTGATCGAGATGCTGGTTACAAGGATGTGTGTGCTTTTGTGAGGGCTCCTCCAGCTATATATGTGTGACTGTACACTGTGTTGTGTATATGCTATACTGCAATAAGTCTACTTTATATGCACACTCTAGGCAGTCTCTTTAAAATGCACCCTAGACAAACTTTTTTTTGTATATTTAAAAAAATTATTTCTACATTTCTAAAAAGAGCAATAATCTATTACCTGGGCTATACTCAAAAAAGAATCTACATCTCACTCTGCAATCCAGATGAAACTGGACGGTACCAATACTGAGGAGTTACTTAGCAATGCAAAGATAAGGTCTCCTGAGCCTTCCCTGAGGCTACATATTAATTACTCTCTCACACCCTAGGTATACAACATGACTTAGTTGTTCAGCTTCTCATTCAATGGTACTGTACTAACTTGAATTTTCAGCAAGAAAATAAAAAAGGTGTCTTTATTAGAATCTCATCCAACTTGGATGATCTAAACTTATATAATGCAAGTTAATCACATTGCCTCTGTATATATTGTTCTTTTATTTCCTAAGAACTGCATTCCTCCTCCTCCCCCCAAGAGGAAATTAAAGAGCACTTGAATACAGTTTCCCCAGACCTCTCTTGCAAGGGAAGAAAAAAACAAAGACATCCTGGTGTGGGCGGGGAGGGGGCAGTGGGTGTGGGTGTGTATGGGCAGGGGGGTGGGGTGGTGGTGGCTACTTTCCCACTTTAGTCCTTGCCTGTCCCCAAGTCCTCACTCCATTGACCCATCCTCCCTACCCACTATCTTTCCCTCCCAAATCTCTCCATTTAATTGAGTCTGCTTAACAGAGGGTAAGAGAATTCTACTTAACGGGAATAGCAACAATTACAAGAGTGTTCAATAAGATGGTCAGTCCAGACAGTTGGCCCCACCTTCACTCTGCCAACAGCTCTGCCAAATTTTAACTAGATGTTTAAATGAATGGGAGGGCACAAAACCACAGCAGAGAAATAAATACCTCTGCAAATCTAATGAGATTCTGTTGGTCTCCTTCCCTGATCTTTGCTAAGAAAATGCAGGACTGAATTTTAATTCAAAAGTGTATTCTCTTGATGTTTACAGCTCTCTGTCTCAAGCCAGTTTGGCTGACAAATTCACTAACAGCTTCATTCCTCTCTGGATCTCTTCCTACCATTCTAGGAATTGAGGCCAAAGGGGAAGAAAATATAGGTCACCACTGTTATCTCGAGATGTTAACCAACATTAACCCTTAAAAGAGAAAGTGCTGTCATTAATACAAACTCCAACAACCACTGGACAGGGAATTAATAACAACTTAATTTTTAAGTGTTTCAGGAAAGAAAACATATGCATAACTTTATTCTCCCCTAAAGCATACTCCATGAATAAACTTCTACTAGGTTATAAAGGATTTCTTCTGCCCAGAATAGGAATCATCTGATTTTTACCAAACTATTTAACCTCACTCTGAAAAACATATAGACAATCCAGAAAAACAACATTTTATAAGGTCACTCTCATCATTCTCATTCTGAGATCACAAATCTGGTGCCAGAAATCTCCATCACTGAAAAAATTTCTAAACTTGTTCATTCTGGATACAGGTAACTCCAGAAAAGAGTTTATTAAGAGTGTTAAAAAGGTTACCACTAAAAATAATAACCTAAGTGACTAACAACAGGGGAACCAATTAATTACTCTTCATCCAATCAAAAATATATTGCACAGCTAATAAAAATGTTTACAATTACTTTTCTTATTGTTCATATTTTAAAATCAGCATTTAAATATACACATACTGTTCTAATTGTATGTGTGGGGGTCACATTATACGTAAGTGTTATCATATATATTAACAAGGGCACAGAATGGATTCAGGGGCTTTGCAACACATTTCACTTAATACAACAACTCTTCATAGTAGTTACTACGTCATCATTTTACAGGGGAGAAAACAGGTTCTGAGAAGTTTAGTTTGCCCAAATGTAGAACACTGTAAGTAAGTGGCCAAGTCTGGGTGCAAAATTTGCCTTACTTCTAAGTTTATGTATCATCCTCTATATAATCATCATCTTAATAAAGAAAACTTAGGTAAAATCTAGAAAATGACTCTAATAGTAACAGGGCTTGCCTGCGAATAATGAATCCAGAACATATATATATTCCCTCCTCCCCATCCCCCCAATCTCAAAATGGAGCATGAATTTCCTTTATGATAGATAAAGACATTTTTCTAGACAATTTAAAGAGTTGACACACTAGGAAAAAAAAGGACATACATTCGGACTTACAACTAAACTCTACAAAGAATCATTTGTACAAGATCACCACCTTGAGAGCTTACAGAGGAAAAAATAAGTCCAGGGTCTCATGCTTCATCCTTACTATAAAAAACTGATCTTGAATACCATGGTGATTTGTAAGAAACAGGGCTATTGCAGATCATGACAAAAGGAAATGCTTAGGTACTGAAAATCATAGTAGAGGAAGACGCCTAGATTGGGAATTTAAAACAAAACTAATCAGTATACAATAGATGACCCTGTGCAAATGGTACCCTGTACACACACGTCCTGCCCAACAGACTTCCTTATTTTGTTTTACAGTTGCTATATATAAAAAATGATAATAGCTAATGCTATTATCTGTCCAGCATTAGGAACGTCGTGTATGTTAACCT
This sequence comes from Bos javanicus, assembly GCF_032452875.1. Lineage (NCBI taxonomy): Eukaryota > Metazoa > Chordata > Mammalia > Artiodactyla > Bovidae > Bos > Bos javanicus. Next base: position 81,152,124 of record NC_083870.1, read on the forward strand.
GATTCATGTGACGATAAATTTATATAGACTACACTAAAAACATTATGAATATATTTCACATACCATTATGATAGTTATTCAAACAATCTTGATAGTTATTCTATTATTCTTCTATTCCATTTATGTTAACCTCTTAACAATATTCTGTTAATGACAGTTAATTCTATGATGGTTAGAGGTATAAGGGAGCAAAAATACCTGTACAAATATTTACCAACTCAAGTCTCACCTCATTCTTAACAACTTCCCAAAGATAATTTCTCCCTTCTCTGAATCTCTGCAATAAAGACAGTCTATGCTACAATTAAAACAATACATACACTGTAGAAAACTTGAAAATATGTAAAGGAAGAAGAGGAGAAAAATAATCTATTGTCTGACCATCCAGTAAAAACCAACTACTGTTTACAGTTTATTTCATTCCACTCTTTTGGACTTCTAGGTTCTGACTTTGTTGTAAATTCTTTGATAACTGGTCCATGCCATGAGTCCTTACCGCAGTGAACTGTACATAGTAAGCAAAATAAGCATGTGTGCACCCATTAATTTAAGTATTAAGTCATCAGACCGTTAGTTTGGCCTGTCAATCAGCTAGCGAAAAAGGGAAGAAAGTGTCCTTTCTCTTTAAGATAAAAAACTTCCCCTTCTCTCAACAAGCTATTAATAGAGCCTTCCCCCATTACCTCTGTTTTTCCTTCCCTGTCCTCTTCAGGCTCTAAGTACATACACACATAGCCCCTTGGCTACTTAAAGCTTGCAAAAGAACTCAAATTATGAATTCCTTAATCTGAAGGCAGTTAACACCCTTCATACCAACAGAAGCTCTGAATAATAAGGAAGCTTGGCACGGAGTCACAAATCGGTGACAACTGTCACCTTTACAAGGGGCTGCTAGTTTTGGAACACATGTATACCTGTGGCGGATTCATTTCGATATTTGGCAAAACTAATACAATTATGTAAAGTTTAAAAATAAAATTAAAAAAAAAAAAAAGAAAAGAAATTACAGGGGAAAAGCAATAGGCTGCAGTCTGATTTAGCCGGGGAAATCTAAAGCAATAATCTCAGCAAGCAAAGTTTCTAGCCTTGATCACTTGATTTCCTGTTGTAGCATTGAAACCAGGAGAGTCAGTGGGTAAATACGAACCCAGAGAACAAAGACGGGCAAAACAAGACGGAAACACTTTCCTAAATGCAATAAAGCTTCTGAAGGGTTATTGAATTTTTGTTGTTGTTGTTGTTGTGGCTTTCAAAGGGAGTAAGAGGGAAAAAAGCAAGCAAATCAGTTCCACATGTTGGAAAGATTCAGCCTTTAGCCAGTGTAACTTGACTATAAGTAATATTCATGACAATGCACGTGGAACCTCTCAGAAACGGAAAGCTGACTCGCTTTGCAGGTGGTGCCAGATTTCCACTCCCCTACTTCCACTCTCCTAACTCTTCCTCACTCCCTACAGCTTCGATCTCCATTAAGGCTTTTTAAATTTCACCTTGAAGGGGAAAAAAGAAAGGTGGGGTATTTAAATAGCTATGCATTTATTCTTAGAGGAGGGCACTTTAAAATAGTCTTTGGTACTCAGTGTTCTATCTGTGCACAAGCCTGCACAAATGCTCAGGTCCTTAGGAATCCATCCATTAAGGACAAAGGGAACTGGAAACCCTGAAACCCTTTCTAGACTTAAATGACTATGCTTAGTTAATAACTCAGTGAATCAATCTTGTCCTTTCTGACAGAGTCAGAAACTATGTAAAATATAGCTCTAGACTGAGCTCTCTAGTTGGAGGAAGAAATTAAAAATTAAAAGTAAGAAGGAATAGTGAACAGTGCAATGCAGTCTCCGTATGAACTCAGCATGCCTGGCACAGACCCAAGGTGCTGTCAGAGTTCATGGAGGGTTGGGGAGGTGGGGGAGATGGGAGGCAGGACTCTGAAGAGATGGGACGTGGGCTTGAAATTGAGGTCAGATTTAAATAGGAAAAAAGAAAAAAGAGCTTAGGCGAGAACATTTCAGAGCATTCACAGAGAGGGTCTTACTACGTACTTTGGGCCAGGCACTGTTCTGGATATTAAGGATACAAAAATGAATGTAACAAACTCCTTGCCCACATGGACCCTATGTTCTACATCCTTTGGCTTTAAGAAAATCCTTAAAATGGACTTACTCAGCACAGGTCTGTATGTTTGGAAAATGGGGGTTCAAAGATAAGAAGATTGCTTCTATTGTAGAAAAGCTTACAATCTAGAGACCCTGCAAGTCTGTAGTTATGACACAAAGTCAGTTGCATAAGGGGAGCTTTTGGAAATAAAACTGAACTCAGTGGAAGAGAAATGATGGGGCTAGACTCTGGAGGTCTTTCAAGCCAGGAAGAGGAGTTGGATTTTACACATATGCTAGGCACTGAGTAAATATTTTTTGAATGAGTAAATGAATAAATGTCTCTTTGCCAATAAATAAAGAACCATTAGAAAGGATTTGTAGTTGGGGAGTGACATGATGAAATAGGTGCTTTAAGAATGTTTATATTCCACATGCTCAGAAGCATGCACCCACTTCCCTCCACTGTTGCTAAGCCTTCTCACAACGAAAACTGTCGAGTCCATTTAGAAGCCGGTTACTATCCCAAGGGTCTGTGACAACTTTAGGAGCCAAATGAACTGGATTGCCTTTGATCCTTCAAATGACACTTGAAGGACCTTAAATAAATTTTCCCATGAGTCTTATCTCCTTTGTAAAATTATAAAATCCTCCAAGGGACTGTTTTCTTTAATTTTACAACCCCTACAACACTTCCATAGATATTATGGAATATTATGGAATAAGATGGAGAAATAGTTGTTCAAAAAAATGATTTAAAAATAACTTAATGAAAAGCAACTGTTCGAGTTTAAAGCATAGCTGCAATGTTGCATTCTGAACTGAAGACTAGTTTTCAACATTTCAAAATATGCTTGCTACTGGGAGGCTGTTTGTATGGTTTTCAAATGAAATGTTCATTTATGCCATATCCAAATAGAGAGAATTTTTCTGGTACATCCTTTTATGTAAAGAGGTGCTTTTTTTTTAGTATAATCATTAAGCACAGAAACTATAAATCTAAATTTGTCACAAATGCTAATAACTAACAATGTCAAATTGCAACTCCATATAAACCAGCTCTGTATAAACCATCTCTATGCCTGATGAAGGCTTTAAGCCTCCCTATATCTACTTTCCCTAACCTATAAAGGGAAAAATTGAGTTAGATTATATAAAACTTGGTGATCCTAAAATTTCTACTCTATTGTTGTACTAGAATCTTATTAAACTATCAATGGCTAGACTTTTGAGCAGCTTCTAAGGCTGGGTCTTTCTGCTATATGAAATAGATGTGTCGAGAAAATTATATTTGTTGGTAAAATCTGACTTAAATTATTAGGAAAAATGTTACAAACATATCTCTAAAACTTGTTGCAGGAGGAGAGGCAAAATATTAGAGGAACAGATATTTTAACAAGAAAATTTAAGTAGAGAAAGCCAATCTTGAGAGTGGTGAGTTTAAATGTGGATATTAAGACATGAAGCCGAGCAGTCAGCCTTTCTGGAATAAATGTGATGCTAATATGATTACACGAATGTCTCCCAGGTCCTCCTCACTGTATCATCTTTCAGGCTCTCACAGCCAGGGTGCCTGTCACGCATATTGAATACCATGGTAACAAGCCTGCCTGCAATGGCTCCAGCATGCCATGATTCTCAGCAATAATCATTAACTCACATCTCAATGAATATGGTTCCCTGGGCTCAGATTCACAGTATAATTATAATGAATAAATAAATGCTGGCTCAAATGTTTTTTCGAGATTTTAGGGTTTAAAAAAATAGGAATGTAAAAGAAAAGTTAAAAAAACAACACACACACAAAATCCTGTTACCAGCTGAGTGGCTATGGAGAGGTTAGATGTACAGCATTTCCTAATTTGTAAAAGAGAAGTGACAATAATAGCGAATTCATAGGGCTTTTGTGAGGTTCAGTGCTTACATAGCACTTATTCCTGACATACAATAAGCGCTCAGTAAATAGTAGCTTTTAAAAATCCTTCAAAAAGAACAGCCATTCCCAGGAATAAAAAGTCATTTGAGATTTCCTGTGTTCTCCTCCCAACTTCAGGAACTCTTCCAAATCAGCACTCTGAAGCCTTCCACAGTGACAAGACTTATTAAAAACTCCATATTTTCAGGAAATGGCTTTCCCATTAGCTCCCAGTGCCTTGACAAGCTTGGCTCCCAGGCTCAACAAACTGCCTTCTTCAAGTTTCTTGAGCAACCCACGGGCAAGTTGTGTCCTTGAGAAAGCGACTTTCCTTTTGGTTACTGATGTTATAGAATTGGCCAGAAAAGTTCATTTGGGTTTGAAAAAATGAAAGGAACAGAATTCCATCATATGGAAAAACCCGAATGAACTTTTTAACCAACCCAGTACTTGCTGGGGAACACCTGCAGAAGGACTCTCTGTATGTCTAGTTTATTCGAGTCCGGGTCTGTAAACACACGGCCAAGGAGGCCACAGGAGTAAACTGAAGTTGGCAAATATATCCCAGAGGTGCTGGTCCCTCCCAGCCTAGTACTGCTTAACAAACAGGGTTCTGCCTGGTACTACAGGAGTGAAGTAGTCCTAAAACACCCACCTGCAGATAGTAAGCAAAGAGCTTCTACAGGAGAGGGAGAAAGGCATTATCAGCTATGCCTCCAACAGAACCCAGAGGCTCATCTGGGTTGAGCCTTCTCAGGACCCACCCAAAAAGAGGTGAGAAAATTAAACCTCCTTTAGAGCCTTCACTGAATTATTTACTTTCACATTGTGCTGCAAGTATTTGTTTAGAAACATGAGTAGTGAAGGTAAGAACAACTTCTGCTTGCCGAGATAGCAGTTTGAGGACTAAGGTCCAGGCTTTGGAATCATTTAGACCTCAGCCATCTCAGCCGGGTGACCAACACAAATTGTTTAAACCTTCTAAGACTGTTTCCTCATGGGAATTTAAGCGACATACCTCCAGCTTCCTAGAGAAGAGAATGATCTTCACTATCTACCAGGTTTGAAAGTTAGAACTAAATGGAATGACAGCTGGGACAGTGTCTGACATATTTTTTGCCCAATTAAGTATAGCCGGTATTAAAATTGCCATTATTTTCTCTGAATATCCAGCATCTAGTATAATCACCATAAATAGCTAATAATGCTTAATGAATCAATAAAAGATTTGGAACAACTCCCTTAGTTGACAGAAGAAGAAAGCAAGTCTTACAGAGGTATGAGTCACCCCCAGGGACAGGACCAAACACTGGTTTCTCCTGGCTTTCAGTAATGCTGACTTTTAAAAAAGTATTTATTTATTTGGCTGCATTGTATCTTAGTTGCAGCACGCGGGATCTTCATTTCAGCATGTGGGATCTTTAGTGATCCGTGTTGTGGTCCAGGCTTAGTTGCCCTTTGGCATGTGGGAGCTTAGTTCCCCAACCAGGGATGGAACCTGCATCCCCTCCACTGGAAGGCAGGTTCTTAACCACGGACCACTAGTGAAGGCCCCAGTCATGCTGATTTCTAATGTAACTCTTAAAATCAGACTATGCTGCATAAGGAAATAAAACTAAAACATTTTTAAAATTTTATTTTATTGAAGTGTAGGTGTTAGTTTCTGCTGTATAGTGAAGTGACTCAGTTATACATATACATGCATTCTTTTACATTCTTTTCCATTATGATTTATCATAGGATACTGAATATAGTTCCCTGTGCTATATAGTAGGACCTTGTTATTTATCTCTAAAACCTGTTTGTTTACCCTACAAAGCCAGCACGGGAAAGGAAAATACATTACCTAAAACTACTGAACTAGGATAAAACCAGAACCTCAAATTATCCTCCCCACCAAAAAATATTTTTAAAATAATCTATGTATTTTAATTGGAGGATGATTTCTTTACAATATTGTGGTGGCTTTTGCCATACATGGACATGACTCACCCACGGGTGCACGTGTCCCCAAACAAATGTTTAATCTGTCTTAAGTGCCTGAAAGGGGGTCATGGTATAGTGGAAACATCATGGGTTCTGGAAGCAAGGAAGTCGGACCATGGTCCTCAGCTCCATTACTTTACTGTGGGGGCTGGAGGTAGGTTGCTTAAATGTCCAGAGCCTCCATTTTCCTGCCTCTAAAAACGGGTGTAATAATATCTACCCTTGGGCAGTGACTGCTAATGAGAATAAAGTTTCTTTGGTGGATGATGAAATGTTTTAAAAATAGATTATGGTGATAATTGTACAACTCTGGAAATATACTAAAAGCTATTGACTTACACGCTTTCCATGGGTAACATTACGTAAAGTGTTAGTTGCTTAGTCATGTCCGACTCTTTGTGACCCCATGGACTGTAGCCCACCAGTCTCCTCTGTCCATGGGATATCCCAGGTGAGAATACTAGAGTAGGTTTCCATTTCCTTAGCCAGGGGATCTTCCTGACCCTGGGATCAAACTGGGGTCTCCTGTATTGCTGGCAGATTCTTAACCATCTGAGCCACCAGGGAAAGCCATGTAATGTAAACTGCACTTTAATGCCTAGTTAAGGTCATAGCTGTGAGGACTTAAGTTATTATCTATGTGAGGAATGTGAAGGAAAGCACAGAGTTGGTGCTTTCAACTATGAAAATTGGATTTTCATCACTAAGGTCATGGTTATTATTCATTAGAGATACAAGATAAATCCTATTTGCCTGTAAACAAATGCAGATTCCCGGGCCCCCACCTTTATAAATAATGGACCCATGAGCCCTGGGGAGGCCAGTATGTGCAAGAATCATCCAGGTAGTCCCGATGATGCCCACTAATCACTGTTTGATACATTCTACACTAATGACACTTTCAAATCAAAACGCTTCTATGAGTCTCCTGGAAATATCAGTAATATTGAATTTCTGTATAAATTCCCTATAAATTTCTGTATAAAATTCCCTATTGAATTTCTGAATAAATCCACATTTCCACAGACTATAAAGTACAGTCTGGTTTAAAAAAAAATTCCTTAAAAAATAAAAAAGAGGGAAGGAGAAGGAAATAGAAATTCCCATTACCACTGACCACTTAGAGGAAAAGAAAGGGGCATATTCCAAATCTTCAGGCACCGATAGCTGCTCTCCACTTGCAGGCACCAAATTCAGAACTAGAGATAGACTAAGCTTTGTGTGGAGCGTCCTGGGAAGGCAAGAGGAAGAAAAGAAGGAAGAAACACTTGGTTTGCAATATTATTGCCTTATGCTGCTGCTAAGCTGCTAAGTCACTTCAGTCGTGTCCAACTCTGTGCGACCCCATAGACGGCAGCCCACCAGGCTCCCCGTCCCTGGGATTCTCCAGGCAAGAACACTGGAGTGGGTTGCCATTTCCTTCTCCAATGCATGAAAGTGAAAAGTGAAAGTGAAGTCGCTCAGTTGTGTCCAACTCTTAGTGACCCCATGGACTGCAGCCTACCAGGCTCCTCCGCCCATGGGATTTTCCAGGCAAGAGTACTGGAGTGGGGTGCCATTGCCTTCTCCAAGATATTAAAAAGCAGAGACATTACTTTGCCAACAAAGATCAGCATAGTCAAAACTATGGCTTTTTCCAGTAGTCATGTATGGATGTGACAACCAGACCATAAAGAAGACTGAGTGTCAAAGAACTGATGCTTTGAATTGTGTTGGAGAAGACTCTTGAGAGTCCCTTGGACTGCAAGGAGATCAAACTATTCAATCCTAAGGGAAATCAACCCTGAATGTTCATTGGAAGGACTGATGCTGAAGCTCCAACACTTTGGCCACCTGATGCAAACAGCTGACTCATTGGAAAAGACCCTGATGCTGGGAAACATTGAGGACAGGAAGAGAAGAGGGTAACAGAGGATGAGATGGTTGGAGAGCATCATTGATACAATGGACATGAGTTTGAGAAAACTCCAGTAGATAGTGAAGGACAGGGAAGCCTGGCATGCTGCAGTTCATGGGGTTGCAAAGAGTCGGAAATGACTTAGCGACTGAACAACAACAGCAACTGCCTCACCACCACTCTTGAAGGGAGTGCGTTGTTAGAATCCCTGTTTTACAAAACGAGGAACTAACTAATGACCAGGCAGCATCCTCCAAAGCCACACATTGGATCCACGCAGGGAGGGACGACTTTTCCCACAACTCCAGGCTTCCCTAGAGGCCGTGGTTCTAACCTGGGATCAAGATCTCTTGGTCTCTCAAACTGCTAGAGCTGCTGGTGAGCTTCCTTTGTCCAACCATCTCCAGCTAAATGTTCTGGAAGGGCTCACCTTCCCAATGTAGCCCAGCTCAGTTTTCTGTTACTGAGCACAGGCTATAAGCTAGCATTGCATGATGCGATGCTAAGACAGCCCATTCTTCAAGAGCTGACAGTGCAAAGGAGAAGAAGGAGGTGTAGATTTGTAGAAGCTGTATGTAGTAGCCAGTGTGAGGAGGGCACACCTAATTCGAACACAACAGCAAGTTACCAGGGACCTCATTCTCAGCATTCAACAGGGACTATTAAAGTCTAATGTGCAGAGCAGGAGAGATAGCTGGAAGGTTGGTTGGCTGGTTGGTGTTTTGGCCTAGGATTTATATTCATCAAAAGCCCCCAAATTATACATTTAATCTTTTCTCCTAATGAGAGTTTATCCACAGTCACAGAGATTGAGTGACAGAATGAAAAGAAAAAGGTATTGATCATACAACCTTGAACTTGTATCACACTAACAGAACATACCATGCATACACAGTATTCTCTAAATTTATGCTTTAAAAATAAAAACTGAAATTAGCTCAGAAATGGCACAATTACATTGCACAAGAGTGAATTTGTTAAGTAGAAATATTTAAATATAATAGTGCTGGTTACTGTTTGGCATTTCTTCATTTATTAACACACTGCTTCAAAACTGGAGGTGAGTTGGAGAGCTCTCAGGATCTGGAAGGCCCAGCTGCTGTTATTACTCATGGCTGATCCAAGCCATCTGGGTATTTGCATTATTCCTTCTCTACAGAAACCACAGCCCAGTGTCTGCAAGGCCTGATTGTGGAGCTTTGTTTAGAATGCCCCCTCTCACACCCAGGCACATTCATCTCTCATTCACACCCTGCCTCTTAAAACAAATAGAAACAAATTATCTTACTGCTATCTACCTCTTCTACTATTAATACTACCCCCACCATGTTACTCTTCCTCCTCACTGAGACTTTTCATGGAAAGAAGAATAAGCCTCAATTTTATAGATGAGGAAGCGGACAGAGCTAGTTCAAGTGGCAGAGCGAGATATGAACTCAGATGTGTCTGACTCTAAGGCCAAGCCTCTTGGCACTTACACTCTTGACTTACAGGTCCAAACTCTCCAACGGTTTTCCAACCAATTGAGAGGAAAAGCCCAAGTCTTCACCTTGGTTCAAAAGCCCTAACTACATCCCATGCACCCTTTTAACGTCTCTCCTGCCCTCTCCCCACTGCTTCAGACACACTGGCATGCAGCTTGCTACTTAGACCTGCAGAGCAATTTCCAACCATGGGGGTCTGTGCATTTTCTGCTTCCTCTTTCTGAAACACAGTATCTTTGGATGGACTTGCTCCCTCCTGCCACTAGGGTTCTGCTCAAATGCTATTTTATACGAAACAGTGACCCCAGGAGCTTTTGTCACATCTCATATTCCTGTTAGTATATACGTTACAAGCACAGGGACTCTGTTTTTCCCTCACTGTCCCCAGCACCCAGAACCACTCAGTTAATGAATTCATGAGAGGCACAAAAATTGTAAACATACTATGACAGAAACATATCCCACTTGGAATTCATAACACACGAAATTATTCAAAGGGGGTCACTTTTCTCACCTAAAATGTACTTTGCCACTAATTTTCTCAATAAATTCCATATAGTTGTTGTTTAGTTGCTAAGTCATGTGTGACTCTTTGCAACCCCATAGACTGTAGGCCGCCAAGCTCCTCTGTCTGTGGAACTTCCCAGGCAAGAGTAATGGAATGGGTTGCCATTTTCTTCTCCAGGGGATCCTCCCAACCCAGGGATCAAACCTGCGTCTCCTGTTTGGCAAGAGGATTCTTTACCACTGAGCCACCTGAGAAGCCCCAAATTCCACAGTAAGGCTCCCTTAATTTTTCATCTCCATGGAAAGTCTTTCCTGATCTCTATGCAGTAGGACATCCCACTATTCTAACACTTAACAGAATGCACTGCAATTATTTGTTAACATAGCTACTCTCTACCCTGATACCTTGTGAGCTTCTAGAAGACAAGAACTGATTCTCATTCATCTTTGAATTCCCAGCACACAGAAGGCATGCTGTTGTTGACTATCTGGTATAATGCTATTTCTACTATGCCCCCACAGAAGCTGTCAGTATTTAGGCAGCATTAGGAGTCTGGCATTAAGCAAAATTGTAATGGGGAAGATTCTCTCATCATAGCAGTATCACCATCACCAACCCAAGCCCATCAGTGTATAAGGATGCTCAGCCTGTGCCAGTATAGCAGACACTTTTCTATGTTTGAAAAACAAAGAGAAACCTGGTAATAAGCAAATTAACCAGCTGAGAATCATTCCAAACACATCCCTACAGAGTAGAGTGCTGTCCGAGTTCATGTTCTTGTTGACTTTGTTTACCTCCCCAAAATAAGTTCTCTAAGGCAGTCTTCTTAGTAATTTTTCTGGTTCTCTCCATCTCTCTCATGCCCACACACTCCTGCCTAAGTGCATTGTAATAGCCTGTATACACATTCTCCTCCACCTTAAGTCACTAAGGAAAAGCAAAGGGACAGGAGAAGGCAGAGGTATTTGCTAGACATCAAGGCATTTGCTAGGATTCAGTTCCTGACACATTACATGTTTGCCTGGACTCCTCCCTTCTCTGTCTCCAATCCTAATAAATAACAGAGGACCCACACACAAAATGCAGGCAGATGAACACTTCCCTAATGACAGAACTTCATTAGACTGGAACTTCATTCCAGTGCACTGGAATCCCTGTTGCTGCTGCTGCTGCTGCTAAGTCGCTTCAGTCGTGTCCGACTCTGTGTGACCCCATAGACGGCAGCCCACCAGGCTCCCCTGTCCCTGGGATTCTCCAGGCAAGAACACTGGTGTGGGTTGTCATTTCCTTCTCCAATGCATGAAAGTGAAAAGTGAAAATGAAGTCACTCAGTCATGTCCAACTCTTAGCGACCCCATGGACTACAGCCTACCAGGCTCCTCCGTCCATGGGATTTTCCAGGCAAGAGTACTGGAGTGGGGTGCCACTGCCTTCTCCGGGAATCCCTGTAACTGTCTGTAATCCTGTAATTGTCTGATATTCAGACCTCTGCTGTGTTTCCTTTCAAAAGGGTCTGGGGCAGGCACCAAATAAGGGTGCTTTTCATTTTTTCCACAAAACATTAATTTCAAGTTTAAGGAATGAAGCCAAAGGAGAAACATTCCATGCAATGACCAGACTTGCTCTGCATTATAAAACTAGCTGAACGTGATACACAATTAGTTGTCAATAAGGTTTCCTAAAATTTTTTAAGAATGAGAAAAAGGGAAGAAGTATTTGTTTTACTTAATTCTTCTTTCCTAAAAAAAAAAGATAGAATGAGCTTTATTCATTCCAATTAATTGTTCAAGAAAAGAGTTGACCCATTAATAATGGTGGGGAAAAAATGTGCATTGCTCTTTACATTGACTAGGTAAATAAGGCTAAAGGGCTATCTTACTTTAGATCTTACCTATTTTTAAACTTGATCTTCTCTAATTAATTTTCCCCCCAGATGTATAGAGATTTCTAAGATCTTGCCAATGACTTTGATTTTCATGGCAAATGTCATTTCTTAAAGCTAAGTTTTCACCTATCATTTAAAAGTTGCTGGCCTTAAATCTCTAGGGAGGAATGTTGCGCTTCATTGTGGAGGTAACATTAGGAAAAGTCAAATGGCCCCAGGGAATGCTAAATTTTTCCACACCAGGAATCAGCACTGAAGCACCCAGTGTTCTTCCAATTAAACTGCAGGGCAAAATGCTGAAGACAATTTTAAGTTTGCAACAAAGAGTTCTGTACTATCAGATCCGGCCAGGCATTGGGTCACTTCAGGAGACACCAAAAGATCCTAACCATAGAATTGTACCAATGTTAGTTTGAAATGCATCTTTCTTCCTTTTTGTTCTATTCTAGCCAGTCAATCCTCATCAATCATAAACAATAACAAAGATGAGAAGCAGATGTGGGTAAAATCATCGAGAATGTAAAAGTAAGCCTGTCAAAGTTTGGAAGTAATGAGGAGACTTTGAAGTAATGTTACAGGGCAGGGGAATGAATGGATCAGATTTGGACCTGAAGCAGAATAATTTGGCAGTAATAGTATGACCTATTATTAGCAAATTAGATCATAACATACTGTTGAACATGCACATTTGGGTCAAAGGCTGTTGTAGATTCAAATCTCAGCTCTGCCAATTATTAGCTGAGTAGCCCAGGGCACTTTAACTAACCCCAAAGTTTCCCTTCTGCACACTCCCCCGCCCCCCCCGCCTCCAATCTCCTACTTCATAGGACTTTTATTATCCACTAAATTTTACTATTTGTGTTAACATGTATTAATGAGAAAAGTCATTTATCTCACTAACACAATAGCCAGCATATGGTAAGCAGTCAAGAAATGATAACTTTTGTTGTTGCTATTGTAATATACCAAAATGGGGAGGGAGGAAAGAGAGATTGAGAGCTAGAGAAAGGTGATGGTTCTAGACCTGAAAGAAGGAAAATGGATACAAAGGACATTTTTGAGCTCTCATCTGCTGATTGGCTGTGGAGTATAGAGAGATCCATCAAAAATGCCAAAGACATTTGAAAGCTGGGTGATTAATTACAGGATGAGCAATGATAGGTTTCATCCTTAGTGTGTTAGTTTTACCTAGACAAAATGAAAGAAACAAAAGAGAGACAGAGACAGAGAGAAATAATATTCTCTACAATTGCCGCAAAGTTTGAAAAAATTAAAAGCATAGTTCCTGAAAAGGGATCCCATCCTTTTCTAACAGTTAAGGTACAAACCTTAGGCAATTTTTTTTTTTAAAGGGGGGGTTTCTCAAGAAAAATGCACGGAATGTAATTAAAACACCTTTCGGAAACACATGTAACTTACACTCTTTTATAAGTAAGCACCAAGACTATAGACTCATGAATTTAAATCCCCTTTTCCCACATGCATAACTGATACTTAGGACAGCATGCAACTAGAATAGAATATTAGCCAATGAAAGGCAGGAAAATATGGTGAGAAAATATGGGTATGATCTTTTTTTAATGTCAGATGTCAGCACTGTAAAATAAATCCAAGAGTCTCCTATTTAATTCCCTTATCATTAAATTAGGGGAAGGCCAACAATTATTATAACATTTTTAAAAAGAAAAAAATATGATTACAAATATCAATGTCAAGAAAGTTATTCTTAAATACCAATCATAGTAATAATCATGGTTTTTTTCAGAGATTCCACAAAAATGTTTATAGCACATACTCTAAATCTCATGAGTCTACAAAAGTAAAGCATTAGTTTTAGCAAAGCAATAAACCTAGGGAAAAAAAACTTTTTTTCTCCCAACAAAGAAATTCTCCTCTGGTCATCTGACTTTATTAACTTTAAACAAAAAATAAAAAGGGGGTAGAGTGATTAACCTCTAAGAGACAGAACCAATAATTTATTTCAAAGTAAATCTCTGCTGTGATATTATTCAGAAGGATTCTATTTATATTAACTTCATGATTTAGGACATCCCCAAGCTGATCAAATATATAATGTCATCTTCATTAAAAATAATTAAGATTCCCTAGGCAGACACTCACACTTGAAATGAGTGGGGGGGAATTCTCAATTTTTTATACCACTGCAAGTTTCTCTAAAACTCATTCATATTTAATTTTTAAGGATGCTTTGCAGCACATTAAATATTTAACAGTCAGAGGGATTTCAAACCAGAATGCTAAATGTCAACCTATTCCTCCAAAATATTTATTTCATTTGCAGTAAATTAGCTGGACTTCCCTTCAGAAACAGGAGAGGGGGGGAAAAAAGCAGTCTTCAAACTTAACTCACATTAGGTCGTTCAGATAATAACACCTATTACATAATTAAATCATGTAAGAGATTGGAGTTTAAATACCTGGCTTATTAAGTAAGGTACAATTCTGAAGTAGCACAGCACACATTATAAATGGAGATAATCTTTCAGAAACTCGTCCCCCTCTCCTTTCCAGAATTCATTCTGCAACATACATTAACATACAGAACGGATGTGATAAGTCAACACTAGCAGGCTCAGAGACACTGAGGTTCCAACAGTCCTGGGCCAATTAGCAATATAAGATGACAATGAAGAAACAGAGCTCATCATCAGACCCTCATTAAGAAGGGGTCTTAGCAAACCCATTTTGATTTCTGTAATGAGTCAGTAATTATAAGGTCAAAAGACCACGGGGTAGTCAGTGCTTGCTGACCCCCAACTACAGGAAATCAGTCTTTTTATGCGTTGGTATATGTATCCTAATATTATACTTTCAAATATATCCTAATATAATACTTTCAAACAGAAAGAAGGCAAATTGGTTTTAAATAATGACAAGAATAAAAGTATAAAGGAAGAATAGAAAGAGAAGAATAGAAAATCTATAAAACTCAGAGACTCTATCAAACTGGACTTCATCAGGACAAAATTCAGTTCCTCCAGATCTTAAAAACCAGACAAATGCCTCTGCACCAAATGATTTCACAACAGCAACTGTGTGAAAATGTGTTTACACTGTTACCACACAAAACACACTATCACGAGGCTTCCCCAAGAAAGGCAGGAAGGAGCACTGCAGATATGCCATGATGGCTCAAGAGGAATCCAGTGGCTTCACAGTGTTCAGATAATAAAAGGTAAACAGAACACTTTAGACATGAGAATTACTGCCCAGCTGAAGAACAGGTTTTATTTGTGTTCTGCATTGCAATTAGAAAAGCGAGAATCTATAGTGATTTCATTTAATTTACCAATCTTTTCAGTTTCCTTGGACCTTCACCCAATACATCCTTTTAATAAGAAGTTATCAAACTTTTAGGAGAGGGGGAGGATCTCTTGCCAGAAAAGGAAAGAAAGAAAAAAAAAAGAGAAATACCAGCAAGGATTGCTTTCCGGATGTCACATGGGCTGCACTTAAGGATTCCAACTTTGGGATGTCCTTGATTTGTAGGGATAGGAAGGCAGACGGGGGGACAGCATCCCATTCCCTGGATGTAAGCAGATGTACACCTTTCCCCTGCCCTGCCATCCCACTCCACTGTCCTCCACTCACCCATTTTATACCATTTAATAACAATCAAGTTGTTTTTCTGAGCAATTTTGCCAAAGATATCCTTAAAAAAGCAAAACCATCTCTCACTCCCTGTGTTATTTTTTCCTCCTACCCAGCAAGAACAATCAGGTAGGATCTCCACACCAAAGGTTTACCAGTGCCTAGAAAAGTTCCTGGAGAAGGCAATGGCACCCCACTCCAGTACTCTTGCCTGGAGAATCCCACGGAGGGAGGAGCCTGGTAGGCTGCAGTTCATGGGGTTGCTAAGGGTCGGACACTACTGAGAGACTTCCCTTTCACTTTTCACTTTCATGCACTGGAGAAGGAAATGGCAACCCACACCAGTGTTCTTGCCTGGAGAATTCCAGGGGTCAGGGAGCCTGGTGGGCTGCCATCTATGCGGTGGCACAGAGTTGGACATGACTGAAGCGACTTAGCAGCAGCAGCAGCAGCAGCAGCAAAGTTCCACTAACAAATCCACTCATGATTCTCTGGCTAAATGACGCACATGGCCGTCCTTTCCCTGGAGGTTTTGTGAAAGAATCGTGGTGATACATTGAGGCTTGTATTCTACCACCAGTGATGTAAACCCAAACCAGAGGCGGTCAGGAAGGAAAGAGGCATGAAGAAATGGGCTCCGCAGGAGCTAGGGCTCTCAAATAGCTGGGCTCCAGACACCAGGAAGGAAAAGAACAGGTTTCTGACTTACAGGGAAAAAATAAATAAATCTGGAGAGCTTTCTGCATTCACAAGAATGGGAAATTGCTTCACTTCATCAATTTTGAAACTACCTTAATTGCTTCTTTCCCTAGTGCCCTCCTCCTACCCCCCATCTCTAGAAACTTGAGTCTAAAAGAAACCCTGTTACAAAAATGCCAGCCCTCTCAGGACTTTGGAAATTCCAAAACAAGTCATAGCAGGCTGAAACTTTTTCTTTTGGGGATAATATTGTTAATGTTATTATGGAATGACCAAAAAGTGCTTTCGCATATACAATACCGCCACTGCCCCCCGCCCCCACAGGCTCCAGCCCCGACCAATGAACCTTTTGACCAACCCAATAACTGCTTTCAATTGTCTCATTCTCAAACCACTTGAAAAAAAAAACAAAAACAGTCATGAGGTCCTCACGGTCCCCATAGACAGGGGTAGACATGAATCATTTCTTGTCTTTTTTCTTTTTAACCACTGAAAGATGGATGAATAAGAATAAGAAAGGGGCTGCTGAGAGGAGAAACCACCCAACAACTTGAAATCTTGAAAACACATGTGCTGTAAATATGACTCAGAAACCCATACCACGTAGAGCCTTAAAAATAAGAAGAGGGCAAGAATCTCTACGAGGGGTGGACCACTGCCGGCCCACCCATCTTATGCGTATAGACCCATATGCATGGGTTCTGAGCTTTGTGGCTTGCCTACACTGAGTTGAAGTCAAACTCCTGTCTTCTGAACCTAAATTCCAGGAAGCTTCACAGTCCATACGTTGAATAAAGCAATGCTAAGCAGGTCTTTGTTTGGCCCTATTAGTAGCACTGAACGCAGATGCCATTCTTTCCAGTTCTTGGATCATCTGTTTGTTCAAAAGCAATAACAATCCCAAAACACACACACCCAAAACAAGAACAAAAACATTATTGCTTACATTCCTAAGATTTTTATAACTACATGAAAATCGAGTTGTTATAGAAAAGTCTTTTAATTATTTTAAACATGTTAAGTGGGGAATTTCCTGGTGGTCCAATGGTTAGAGGTCCATGTTCTCACTACAGAGGGCCTGGGTTCAATCCCTAGTTGGGGAACTAAGATTCCAAAAGCCACGCAAACAAAAAATAAATAAACCAATTGTAATGAAATTCAGAAGCCCACACTGAAACAGTACACAATGAGGATGAAATAAAAGTTATTTAAAAAAATATATCATTAGATGGTAATAAAATTACTAGTGGTCAGCAATCTGTCTACTTAGAAGGGCTCGCCTCCTCATCTGTTTTGCTTCTGCATGCAGGTTTTTCCATGTAATCTCACAGGCAGTCTGAAGAATGCAGTGTTGCCATTACCTAAAGAAAACCCAGAGTGTCCAGAGAGAGATCCAATCAGTTAAAGCACACTGCACATATGGGATCAATTAGGTGGAAATGACCTTTATATTTAGGAAAATACTGAAATGCCAGCCAGCCTCCTTAATGTCTGACCTACATCTGAAACTCAAGAACAGCAATAATTCTAAAGATTTAAGCACTTTAGGCCTACTGTATTTGGTCATCAGTAATACAGTGTGATAGAAAAGAAGCCAGGAGAGCATAGTAAGCAAGGTGCACTGAGAACCAACATGTCAAAACTGGACAAGGCTTTTCAGAGCTTCTAATCTGACACACTTATCATAAAGGGGAGGAAAAGAATGTCCAGAAAAGTTATTAGTTTTCCAATTTAGGGTAAATATCTACTTAACATTCTTTGATTATATTAATCATTGAGAGATTTTTCACTATCTCTGACATTTTAAACCATTGGAGGGTCATATTTTTATTCCCTATACTCTGATCATGAATACTAATTTCTCAATGCAGTGCTTGATAGGAGACCTAATACAGAATTTTTATTGCCTAGATTCACAGGAATTTTAGAAGAATTATGAAGCAGAATGCAAAAGAATACTACAATTTTATAATATGGCAACACATTATTCACAAAGAGAAATGAGTGTGTAGAGAGGCATTCTCTGAGATTGTGCACTGATGGTGGTGTTACAGGTGTACCAGACATACACATACAGTGAAGCAAGCTCTTCTTTGCTATAAAGTTCAAATCCTGCCTCTCTACTCACTAGCGATGCAACCTGGGCTAGTTACTTGGCCATTCTGACTCAATATCCTCATCTAAAAAGTAAGAATAACGTCTCTCATTCATGGGGGTGCTGTATTAAAACAACAACAACAAGAACCAATACATGCAAAGCAATAAGCAATTAGGAACATAATAAGCATAATAAACAAAGCTACAATGACCACCACTACTGGGACCACCACCAGTGTCTTTGGTTCCAGAATTCTTCCTGCAATGAACATGTTATTTTTGTAATTTAAATACACGATTAGAAATATTTCAAGGATAATTTCCCCCTTAATTCTGTCATTTAACTGTTCTTACAATACAAAAAGCCATCTCTAGAACTTTTCCAGAACTCTGGTTCAGTGGTAAAGAATCTGCCTGCTGACGCAGGAGGTGCTGGTTCGATCCCTGGGTCAGGAAGATCCCCTGGAGGAGGAAATGGCAACCCACTCCAGTATTCTTGCCTGGAGAATCCCATGGACAGAGGAGCCTGGTGGGCTACGGTCCATGAGGTTGCAAAGAGTTGGACACAGCACAGTAAAAAAATTCGCTGTCACTTCTCTCAACTAAATAGGTATGTAGACAGTGTACTTTTTACATATAGTTAAAACAGTATATTATTCCTAGGCCCATCCCGTGAACAAGGAAACAGGCCAACAATATGGGCAGTGTCATACAGTCAAGGGTTAAAAACACAACATATGGTGCTATATGATCTTGAACATGAAGCTAAATATGATGAAATACTATAGGGAGCTCAATTCTGGAAGAAGGTAGAAATCTTCCTACCTACAAATTATTCACACAGAGGTCGATATTCATTTTTATACTTGTCCTTATTCAAATTGTAAAACAATCTAGAGTTATTCAAAGCTGCTCTTCCTTTCAGCTAAAGCAGCCCAGATAGTTTCAATGAAAATATGTGAAAACAAAACAAAAAAGTCAGCAAAACCTTTACAAGCCTTTTCAGAGCCTGGCACCATTTACATCACAAAGTTCAACAATTATGAGAAGTTGGAATGCTCGCGTTTCATTATACTAGCAAAACCAAGAATAAAGCATAGGATAATTTCCAGATGGTATCCTTTTTTTGCACAGATTTTTCAATTTGACTTTGTTCTGAGAGCTTTAGTCATCTGAACACAGAGTTGTAACAATTCTATGCAAGAACCTCGTTCTTGGAGAAAGATTCACATACTGAGTATATGAGATTTCTAGCCATTACAGACTCCAACAAAGAATTAAGCATGTGAAAGTCTCTTCTACAATCAGCGAAAATGATGCCTGGAGAAGAATAGAGTTCAGCCCCTGAAACAGCCACATTTTCTATAGAGTATTTCTGATTTTTTTAAACTATCAAATCTATATATACACATACAAATGTGTATTTCATATATAAACTTTCATTTTAAAAAGAGTAAAGATTTACAGTATCATAGGTTTAGAAAAGCATTAAAAAATAAACTTATATAACTATGAAACAAAGAGCACTGTAGATTAACATCTATAACATAGAGAGCAAAGAGGGCACTGTAAGCAACAGATGAATTCTATTAGGGCTCTAACAGACCTCAGAAGGATCCAGAAAGCCTCTGCAGTTTGCTTCTGAGAAGTGTGCATTCCAGTAATTGCTTCTAAGTGCTCCTCCATACTGGTGTAGGCCAGGGTATGCAAAGTCAGAAGTCCTACTTCTACGTAAAGCAAACGCAGCTCTGAATGGAAATGCCTCTCAAACACTTCCCCTGTTGTATTAAAAAGGAACAAACCTACCCCAAAGCTATTTTTATTACGGAAAACCTGTAAAAGAAGATGAAATAGTTTAACCAACCTCCACAAACCCATTACCCAGCTTCAACCAAGTCACAGTCAGTCTCGTTCATCCATAGGCCCACATTCCCAACTTATTTCTGAAGCAAATTAAAGATACCTCCATAATAAAAGGTAGACTAATTTTGTAAAAACAAAACAAAACAAAACACAAAACACAATACTATTAGTATAATAATAATAATTCTTGAATATCATCAAATATCCAAGCAGGTTCAAATTCAAATGCTATACTTTACAGGCTGGAAAGCTCTACTGGGAAGAAAGCGAGCAGCAGAGAGGAGCAGGACAATGTGGTAATCTATGCTTTTGTTTTAAAACTGTGCCAGCATTTAAAGGTCACACAGAGTGGGACACGACTGAAGCGACTTAGCAGCAGGAGCAGCAGTTGGACTCAGAACATTCCAAACTCTCCTAAGGGTCCTCTCTCTCTCTCGAAATCAAGATGCAATGCTCTTTCACTTGGAAAAGAGTCCATGCCGGAATAAAATACAGAAAGCTATTTTTCTCACTGGTATTTTCATAATTACAAGGAAACTACTAAATGAGCCTAAATCTCCTGAATTTTATCTATGTCACAAGAACATTTTAAAAAATGTTTTATTTTGTTGTACATCTGAAACTAATATAGTATTGCAAGTGAACTATACTTCAATTGAAAAAACAAGTTTTCTTTTGAAAAACTTTCAGGTTTAAATGTTACAAACAGTATGATTCCCACATATTGTTCACCTACCTTCCCACATCAATAGCATCTAATAAAAGCATTTTTAAGAACCTGTACCAATCCATACATCTATGACCAATTGATTTTAGAAAAGGGTACCAAGACCATTCAATAGTGAAAGAAGGGTCCTTCCGAGAAATGAAGGGTCTTTCCAATTGTATAGCCACATGTAAAAGAATGAAATTGAACCCCTGTTTCATACCCAATACAAATTTTAAAAATGACTAAAAAAAACCTAAGTGTAAGATCAAAAACTATAAAACTTCTAGAAGAAAACACAGAAGCAAATCTTCATAATCTTGGATTTAGCAAAAGATTCTTAGATGAGACACTAAAAACATGAGGAACAAAAGAAAAATCCAGATATATAGAACTTCATCAAAATTAATCAAAGGACATCATCAAGAAATTGAAAAGATAACTGACAGAATGGGAGAAAAAAATGTGCAAATCATGTACATGATAATGGACTCTATCTTGAATGCGTAAAGGATTCTTACAACTCAGTAAGAAAAATAATTATCAAATAGGCAGAGGATCTGAATCGACATTACTCCAAGGAAGATATACAAATAATTAATAAGCACATGAAAAGATATTCAACATCATTAGTCATCAGGGAAATGCAAATTAAAAATCGCAATGAGATATCACGTCGTGTCTATTAGGATGGCTAGACTAAAAGTCATTAACAAGAAGTGTTGATTAGGATGTGGAGAAATCAGAACCTGTCTACACCGCTGGCCAGAAAGTAAAATGGTGCAGCCACTGTGGAAAAGAGTCAAGTGATTTAAACAGAATTACCAAATGACCCAGGAATGCCACTCATAAGTAAATATACAAGAAAAATGAAACATATTGTGAATGAACTATTCACAATAATCAAGACAGAAACAACCTAAATGTCCATCGACAGAGGAGTGGATCAAGATGTGGTATATACACACAATGGAATACTACTCAGCCAAAGAAAGAAGGAAATAATGCCATTTGGAGCAATACGGATGCAACTAGAGATTCACCAAACTAGGTGAAGTCAGAAAGACAAATATCATAGGATATCACTTACACGTAGAATCTAAAATGTGACACAAAAAACCTATCTATGAAATAGAAACAGAATCACAGACATAGAGAACAGACTGGTGCTTGCCAAGAGGGAGGGTTTGGGAGGAGGAATGGAGTGGGAGACTGGGGTTAGCAGATGCAAACTATTACATATAGAATGGATAAACAGCAAGGTCCTAACTGTATAGCACAGAGAACTATATTCAATATCTTATGATAAGCCATAATAGAAAATATTAGAAAAGAATGCGTGTGTGTGTGTATATATATATGAGTCACTTTTCTGTACAGCAGAAATTAACACAACATTGTAAATCAACCATACTTCAATAAAAATTGATAGGAAAGAGAAATAAAACACATATCCACAGAAAAATCTGTACACAAGTCCTTATGGCAGTGTTATTCACAGTATCCATAAAAGTGGCAGCAACTCAAATGCCCATCAACTGAAGAATGGATAAACAAAATGTAGTATATCTCTACAATGGCATGCTTTTGTCATTCAGTTAAAGTCGTGTGTGACTTTTTGCAACCTCATGGACTGCAGCATGCCAGGCTTCCTTGTCTTCCACTAGCTCCTGGAGTTTGCTCAAATTCATGTCTATTGAGTTGGTGATATTATCTAACCATCTCATCCTCTACCTGGCGCACCCCACCCCCCCCCACCCACCCCCGCCCCGCTTCTCCTTTCCCCTTTAATCTTTTCCAGCATTTCCAGCATCAGGGTCTTTTCCAAAGAGTCAGCTCTTCGCATCATGTGGCCAAATTATTGGAGCTTCAGCTTCAGCATCAGTCCTTCCAATGAATATTCAGGGTTGATCTCCCTTAGGATTGACTGGTTTGATCTTGCAGTCCAAGAGACTCTCAAGAGTCTTCTCCAGCACCACAATTTGAAAGTGTCAATTCTTCAGCGCTCAGACTTCTTTATGGTCCAACTCTCACATCTGTGCATGACGACTAGAAAAACCATAGCCTTGACTACATGGACCTTTGTCAGTAAAATGATGTGTTTGCTTTTTAATATGCTATCTAGGTTTCTCACAACTTTGCTTCCAAGGAGCAAGAGTCTTTTAATTTCATGGTTGCAGTCATCATCTGCAGTGATTTTGGAGCCCCAAAAAATAAAGTCTGCCACTGTTTCCACTTTTCACTCCTTCTATTTGCCATGAAGTGATAGGAATAGATGCTATGATCTTTGTTTTTTGAATGTTGAATTTTAAGCCAGCTTTTTCACTGTCCTCATTCACCTTTATCAGAAGGCTCTTTAGTTCCTCTTCACTTTCTGCCGTTATAGCAGTATCATTTGCATATCTGAGGTTGTTGATATTACTCCTGGCAATCTTTATCCCAGCTTGTGATTCATAAACAGCCCAGCATTTCGCATAATGTACTCTGTATATAAGTGAGCAGGGCGAGAATGTACAGCCTTGATATACTCCTTTCTCAATTTTGAATCATTCAGTTGTTCCATGTAAGGCTCTAACTATTGCTTCCTGACCCTCACACAGGTTCCTCAGGAGATAGGTAAAGTGGTCTGCTAACCCCATCTCTTTAAGAATTTTCCACAGTTGTGATCCACACAATCAAAACATGTTACAATGGCATGTTATGCAATCATACAAGGATACTGATACATATGACAACATGGATAAATCTTGAGAATATTAGGGTAAGTGAAAGAATTTAGTTACAAAGATGATGTATAATCCCATTCATATGAAATATTCAGAACTGGAAAATCTATAGATACAGAAAGATTTTTGTTTGCCTAGGACTGGAGGAGAGAGATAGTGGGAAGGTGATAGTTAAATGGTATGGGCTTTCCTTTTGTGGTGATGGAAAAGTTCTAAAATTGTGATGAGGCTTGCCAACATTTGTGAATATACACAAATGGAATTAAATGGGTGAACTATCTGGTATGGGAATTTTATTTTAATAAAGCCGTTAAAAATAAATTAATTGCAGATTTTTGTGATGACGGACATTATGATTGGTGTAAGGTGGTACCTCATGGTAGTTTTGATTTACATTTCTCTGCTGCAATTCATGGGGTGGCAAAGAGTCGGACACAGCTGAGCGACTGAACTGAACTGAATAATGAGTCATGTTGAGCACCTTTTCATGTGTTTGCTGGCCATCTGCAGGTCTTCTCTAGAGAAACGTCTATTTAGACCCTCCAACCCATTTTTTTTGATTAAGTTGTTTGTTTTTCTGGTATTGGGTTTCATGAGCTGCTAATACATTTTGGAGATTAATCTTTTGTCAGTTGTTCCATTTGCAATTATTTTCTCCCAAAATGGTACTGATGTATCTATTTGCAGGGCAGGAATAGAGACACAGACATAAAGAAGAGACTTGTGCCCACAGCAAGGGAAGGAGAGGGTGGGATGAATTGCAAAAGTAGCACTCTTGCATTATATATTCAGTTCAGTCGCTCAGTTGCGTCTGACTCTTTGTGACTCCATGAACTTCAGCACACCAGGTTTCCCTGTCCATTACCAACTTCTGGAGCTTGCCATCCAACCATCTCATCCTCTGTCATCCCCTTCTCCTGCCTTCAATCTTTCCTAGCATCAGGGTCTTTTCCAGTGAGTTAGTTCTTCGCCATCAGGTGGCCAAAGTATTGAAGTTTTGCCTTCAGCATCAGTCCTTCCAATGAATATTCAGGACTGATTTCCTTCAGGATGGACTGGTTGGATCTCCTTGCTGTCCAAGAGGACATTATACATTACCATATTACCAATAGATAGCTAATGGAAAATTGCTGTATAACACAGGGAGCTCAACATGGTACTCTGTGACAACAGAGAGGAATAGGGCAGGTGGGGTGTGGGAAGGAGCATCCAGAGGGAGGGGACATGTGTATACTTATGGCTGAGTCACATTGTTGTATGGCAAAAGCCAACACAATATTGTACAGCAATTATCTTCCAGATAAAAACAAGTGTAAAAAAGTTAAATGCAGTAAATGATAGTTTAAAATACAGATATATTTAAAAACAGCAAAAACAGCCTGAACTACTGAGTTTCAGGCCTTAATTCCACTCTTCTAACCAGCTTTTCCTGGCCATCATCAAGCACACACCACTTCCCTACAGAAGAAGGACAAGGGAAGTGCAGATGGCTCTTGGAGATACCACTGCTTTGTATGAGTTCTAAGGAGACAGCCAAAGGGCAACATCAAGGCTTTTCATTTACTACCTCTGAAAAAAAGAAGTGTCTGGAGCATAAAACACTGTATTCTTTATATTCTATACCACCAGATATAACTAAAACATTTACTCTGCAGGGGGGAAGTGACAAGGCTTTCCCCACTTTCATCAAGATCTCTGCTGAGAGAGATGTATATTGGGACTTCCCTGGCAGTTTAGTGGTTAAGACTCCAAGCTATCAATGCAGAGGTTACAGGTTCAATCCCTGCTCGAGGAAACAACATCCCACATGCTATATGGCAAGGCCAAAAAAGAGAGAGAGAGAGATGTATGTCATGGTATTCAATATATACTCTATGTGTTTGCTTAGACTGATTTGGGAACAAAAATGACTTGTGATATAATGCACCAAAGGATGCTTCAGAATCTTGTGCAATAGGCATTCTTGAACCTAGTGCTGCCTTTAAAAAATAGTCTATTAGGAAGGCCTCCTGTCCAAGGGTACAGTGTCTTCTGGAAGCAAGAGAATACAAGTAGGAATTAGAAATCTGAGTTCTCCTGGCTGCACAGTCAGTCACAAGCTCTCTTTCCTCCCTGTCTCCTTCTTAACTTTTTGTAAACAGTGGTAGTTTGGGAAGAGGAATTGATTGGGAAGCAGCACAAAAGAACTTCCAGGGGTGTTGGAAATGTCCTATCTGTTATTTTGACTTTGGTTGATGGCTTAAACAAGGATATACACATGTAAAATCTCATCAAGCTGTATGTTTAAAATTTGTGCAGTTGACTGTACTTGTACCTCAAAAATAAAATAATATGTCCCTCCCTTGTGACTAATTCACAGTGTTGTACAGCAGAAGCCAATACAGGATTGTAAGCAATTATTCTACAATTAAAAATAAATTTAAAAAATAAAATCAGGCAAAACGGTTCCTATGAAAGCACTTCGTATTTTGTCATGTGCTGGGTAACTGAAAGACATTATCATTTTAAGAGATTTTTTTTTCAAAAAGGTAGTAGAGTGCTTTGAATGAGGAAGAAGTAATCATACATTCTTCAACAATCCTTGATTCAATAATGTTTACCACGCAAAGATTGTGTTACAGGCGCTGTGTGACCACTAGAGATACAAAGCTGCCATTCAGAGCTCATAAACCAGGAATCATATCTAGCCAGTACCTTGTTCACCAAGTACTCATGCTGATAATTACCCTCCCTCGCCAGCTGATTTGATTTCAGTTCGGTGAGACCCTAAGCAAAGAATCCAGCCATACCACACTTCAAAGTCTACCCTAAAGAAACTGAAATATAATAAACTGGTGTTTTTAGCCACAAGTTTGGGGTAATTTGTTATGCAGCAGTAAGAAACTAATATAGGGGTTATAGGACAGCCCAAGGTTTAGATAACAGTTCCACTGCATCTCTTTCTTCACTTCAGCTTTCTGTCTATGAAATGGAGCTGAGTTTCTATTTCATAGAGAAGATGAGAGGATTGTTAGGTCAGTAAGTCGTGTCTGACTCTGAGACTCTGTGGACTGCAGCACACTAGGCTTTCCTGTCCTTCACTATCTGCCAAAGTTTGCTCAAACTCATGTCCATCGAGTCGGTGATGGCATCCAGCCATCCCCTTCTCCTCTTGCCCTCAATCTTTTCCAAAATCAGGGTCTTTTCTAATGAGTCAGTTCTTTGCATCAGATTCCCGAAGTATTGGCGTTTCAGCTTCAACATCAGTCCTTTCAATGAGTATTCAAGGTTGAGTTCCTTTAGGATTGACTGGTTTCATCTCTTGCTGTCCAAGGGACTCTCAAGAGTCTTCTCCAGAGCCACAGTTAGGAAGCACCAATTCTTTGGTGCTCAGCCTTCTTTATGGTCCAACTCTCATATCCATACGTGACTACTTGAAAATTCATAACTCTGACAGTATGAACCTTTGTCAGCAAAGTGATGTCTCTGCTTTTTTTGATATGCTGTCTAGGTTTGTCATAGCCTTTCTTTTAATTCATGGCTGCAATCACCATCTGCAATGATTTTGGAGCCCAAGTAATAAAATCTGTCACTCTTTCCTCTTTTCCCCCATCTATTTGCCATGAAGTGAATAAGTGAAAGTGAAGTCGCTCAGTCGTGTCCAACTCTTTGCAACCCCATGGACGGTAGCCTACCAGGCTCTGCCATCCATGGGATTTTCCAGGCAAGAATACTGGAGTGGGCTGCCATTTCCTTCTTCAGGGGATCTTCCAAACCCAGGGATCCAACCCAGGTCTCCTGCATTGCAGACAGACCATCTGAGCCACCAGGGAAGCATGGGACCAAATGCCATGATCTTAGTTTTTTGAATGTTGAGTTTTAAGCCAGCTTTTTCCACTGTCCTCTTTCACCCTTATCAAGGCTCTTTAGTTCCTCTTCACTATCTGCCATTAGAGTGGTATCATCTGCATATCTGAGGTTGTTGATATTTCTCACAGCAATCTTAATTTCAGTTTGCAATTCATTTAGCCTGGCATCTCCTGTAATGTACTCTGCATAGAAGTTAAGTAAGCAGGATGACAATATATAGCCTTGGTATACTTCTTTTCCAATTTTGAACCAGTCTGTTGTTCCATGTCCAGTTCTAACTGTGGCTTCGTGACCTACATACAGGTTTCTCAGGAGACAAGTAAGATGGTCTGGTATTCCCATCTCTTTAAGAATTTTTCACAGTTTGTCATAATCCTCACAGTTAAAGGCTTTAGTGTAGTCAATGACGCAGAAGTAGATTTTTGTTTTGGAATTCCCTTACTTTTTCTATGATCCAAAGAATGTTGGCAATTTGATCTCTGGGTCATCTGCCTTTTCTAAATCCAGCTTGTATATCTGGAAGTTCTCTGTTCATGTACTGTTGAAGCCTGACTTGATGGGTTTTTTAGCATTACCTTGCTAGCATGTGAAATAAGCACAATTGTGCAGTAGCTTCGGAGAAGGCAATGGCACCCCACTCCAGTACTCTTGCCTGGAAAATCCCATGGACGGAGGAGCCTGGAAGGCTGCAATCCATGGGGTTGCTGAGGGTCGGACACGACTGAGCGACTTCACTTTCACTTTTCACTTTCACGCATTGGAGAAGGAAATGGCAACCCACTCCAGTGTTCTTGCCTGGAGAATCCCAGGGACGGGGGGAGCCTGGTGGGCTGCTGTCTATGGGGTCACATAGAGTCGGACACGACTGAAGTGACTTAGCAGCAGCAGTGCAGTAGCTTGAACATTCTTTGGCATTGCCCTTCTTTGGGATTGGAATGAAAACTGACCTTTTCCAGTCCTATGGCCACTATTGAGTTTGATAAGTAGAGACAATACACATAAAGTACATAAAGTCACATAGTAAGTACTCAGTGCTGCTGCTGCTAAGTCGCTTCAGTTGTGTCCAACTCTGAGCAACCCCATAGACAGTAGCCCATCAAGCTCCTCTGTCCCTGGGATTCTCCAGGCAAGAATACTGGAGTGGGTTGCCATTTCCTTCTCCAATGCATGCATGCATGCTAAGTCACCTCAGTTGTGTCCGACTCTGTGTGACCCCATGGACAGCAGCCCACCAGGCTCCTCTATCCACAGGATTCTCTAGGCAAAAATACTGGAGTGGGTTGCCATTTCCTTCTCCAATAAATGATAGCTAGTATGATTTTCCACCTCCTGATAAGAGATGATTCTGAGTATGTGGAAGTTAAGCAAGGCTTTTTGAACATAAGAATCTTGACAAATCATTTTAAAGTCTAACTCCTATAGAGTGCCATTAGCAACAGTGGTTT
Source organism: Bos javanicus (assembly GCF_032452875.1). Classification (NCBI taxonomy): domain Eukaryota; kingdom Metazoa; phylum Chordata; class Mammalia; order Artiodactyla; family Bovidae; genus Bos; species Bos javanicus. Next base: position 81,180,892 of record NC_083870.1, read on the forward strand.
CCACCATGGGGTTCTAAAGACAGTGTTAAGATGCCTAATTAACTTAGCAATAATTCAATATGACACATGAGTTAATTAGGTTCAACTACAACTCAAATGCAGTTGGAATTATGCTCAGGAAGGCCCTCTCCAGGGGTAGGTAACTCGTGTTCTAATCACGAAGCGAATACGCCAAGACAAAGCACTGCAAATTCTTCTGTTATCCATGTTAGTCAGCACCAGATCCTTTGCCAAGTAGCAAAGAGAATATCAGGGGTGTACTGGGGTGGGAGGGATGAAATGAGTGGCTTATGAACAGGCACTATAAACATTAGAAATGGGTCCTCACCGATGAAATGAAGGGTGTATTTAAGTTGTAAGGACTGACCAAAATATTTTAAAGCAACCCCTACCCTCGTGTGAACAAGAATGCAGCTTTGCTAGGCTTGTTCCCTAAGCAGCCCAAAGTCCAGCCATGGTTGGAAGTCTGCCAGTTGCTTACTATTGATTATTAAGGATAAAAGAATGCTCCTCTGGAATGTTGTCAGGTCTAGGAGTGCAGTTTTCAAGCAAGGTGACAATCAGAGCAACTAAAAAAAAGAGAATTGGACCTTTATCAAGCATACAGAGTGATTTTGCAGGAAGTATTTTGTGCCTGCTGGCTGATGTCTGACTGTTAATCAACATCTCTATGTGCAGCAGAATCATGTCTTAAACTTGCTCTAGTTACAACCAGGTGGCAAGATTGTGTGGAAGCAACAAGCCTCGTATGTTCATGCTTAGTCACTCAGTTGTGTCCAACTCTTTGTGGCTTCATGGATTGTAGCCCACCAAGTTCCTTTGTCCATGGAATTTTCCAGGAAAGAATACTGGAGTGCGTTGCCATTTCCTATTCCTGACTCAGGGATCAAACTGTGTCTCCTGCATCTCCTGCATTGGAAGGTGGATTCTTTACCACTAGGCCACTTGGGAAGCAGCTAAACCTCACTTACCTCAAATAATTTGGCTGCTATCAAAATCTACCCCCTACCCCCACCCCAAAACCCTAGAAGTTATACATAACCAAACAGGCTTAGGTCAGTTTACAACAGGTGGCAATGATCGAGAGCTGTTTGGGGTGGGGTTGGGGCGGGAGGTGCCGTGGAGTCACAATTTACATGTCATGAGATGAGCTAAAACATCAATTTTTTGTTTTGCCCTGGAATTGTACCAACTTAGTATTATACTAACTCTGGGTAACTTAAGCTGTTCAAAGGATCTAACTGACAGTTAATGGGTGGTCACTGAGAACTTTTTGTTGGAAGGAAAAGCAAGTCAACTCAGACTTAAATAGCTTGGTAGGTATTTTAAAAGTATTATAAATAATAGTGAGTGAGTTCCCTATTACCAAGTTAGTCAATCCTGTCATTTTAGAGATAAGGAAACTGAGGCCTGGAGCAGATGAATAATTTTTCTAAGGTGTTTCACATGTTTCCATTTCTGAAATCAGACCTCCTTAGGGTATTTGATGTGACTCTCTTAGCAATTTCTGGCTGTGCCTCAAACAAAAAGTTCCATTGCCTCAACCTGTTGGCCCCAGATTATTCAGCATCTGGAATTTTCCCACATTTCCATTGCTGAAGGGAAAAAGTTTATCAATCAGGTCAAGAAGCTACTTGAGTCTGAGACTTTTGAGCAAATTCCTTCCTTATATTATCACGTGGGTAGCAAGGGGTTAATGGGATTTTTAAAAGTTCCTGCTAATGAGAAACCCCTCAGTTCTACAGCTTTAACTCAATTAAAGAGGCTTACCTCCAAGATGCTCAAATAATTACCACAGTGGATACAAGATGGGGTGCTGTAAGGGGTAAAATATTAGTAGGCCCACTGGGCAGAGGACAGCCTTGTGAGGCTCTGTGTTGGAAGGTGCAGGCTATTGGTCTAGTCAAGACCCTTATGTCTGGGGTGCTGGAGTGCACTAGGCTGTAAGAAAGCCCCAAACTTCAACTCCAGGGAGGCAGTGGAGAAACACCCACGCTTGACATGATACACTCTACAAAGGGTGAAACAATAATCACCCCACCCTCTCTGTTCCCAAACAATAACTTCACTGGAGACATGGTTCCCAACATTTGCAGTCGCAATTCTAGTAACTTGGTGGCATCTGTATATGTCATCTTGTTCCTCTTCCTTTAGTTAGAAAAGACACATGTGAGTCAATCCACTTCAGAGACAAGAAACTTCAGACTCAGAGATGTCACAGCAACTTAACTACTTGACAAGCCAGGCATGAAACCTAGCTCTTCTGACTCCAATCCCATGAGATCCTGTGTTAAATTTTGCATCATAGCCCACTTCCATCTCATCTACCATTCCCTAATATCACCATATTCCTGGGCATGCATTAAACAAAAAGTAGATTACATATGAACTTGGTGGAGCATAAAAGGACAGAAATGAAACAGTGGAAGATGATCTTGGGACACTGAGAGCCAGGTTTAAGTCACTGATTCTCATTGAAGACACAGCACAGCAACATTTTCCATCCTTGTGTGTGTTGAAAGTACAACTGCTGCTGTTATCTCAGACAAACGAAGTTAAGCATAGATCATGAGCTGACCAATTACTATACTTAAGCTTTCCTCCTACTCCATAATGGATCCTCCTCCCTGTAAGGAGATACAAACATTTAAAAAACATTAAACCAACCAACACCTCCCAGGATCCTCTACAAAGGTTTCTCAGATCAGTGCGGGAAGCCTGGAAGACATCAAGTCATGTTCAAAGAGGATCACAAGCTGAGCTACCACAGGATTCTGCTTTCCTTCCCTCTTAAGATCTAATCACTTCCTTTGTTTCCCAAGGAATACAACCATTACAGCCACAGGACTGCCAAGTTCAATCAATGACAGAGTAGGCAGGGCAGCTACCCTGGGGTGATGGAATACACTTTTCCCCCACCCATTTAAAGTGTAAAAGGTTAAGCTAACAGGAGAAAGAGGGGCAAGGAGTACACAGGTCCCTCCTCCCAGAGAAAAGCTGCCTGGTGATGATGATGGAGCATGTCATGTCTCTGCTTGAGAACCCCCCAAACCCTAGGGACCCCTCTTCCTGTCCTCCTGCCATCCTGGCCTCCTTCTGGCTTGTTCCCACCTTCAGCCCTCTGCCAGGCTCTTCCCCAAGATCCACATGGCAAACTCTGTCATATCCTTAAGTCATATGTGTGTGTGTGCATGTTCAGTCATGTCCGACTCTTTGTGACCCCGTGAACTGTAGCCCACCAGGCTCCTCTGTCCATGGAATTTCTCAGACAAGAATACAAGCCATATGTTCAAGTGTAATTTTCTCATGAAGCCCATGGCGAATACCCTATTTCATGGCACCCTCAAAGCCCCTACACACTCTCTTGATCTTCCTTAACCTCTTTACTTCCTGTTGGCTTAATAGCATTAGCCGCTCTCCAACACAATATACAATTTACTTCTCAACATTCATTACATCTGTTGTCTAGGTCTTCCCTGTGAGATAGCTGGGATGGAAATGCCATGCCAAAATGGATTTTTGTTTTAATAACTGATGGATTGGTAGGAGACAAGGGTGCCCATTGCATAGTATGCACTCAAATATTTGCTGAATGAATAAAATGTCTCTATGTGCTAATAAACAATAGCAGGTAGCATCTGTTGAGAAATGTCTCAGACATTATGGCACATAATCTCCTATGTGCCTATGAGACAAGTACTAATAATATCCCCAACTTACGTATGACAAAACTGAGGCCTGAATGACTTGCCCAGTGCCACACGACTACTAAGTAGAGAAGCCAGAATGGAAACCGAAGACTTTCTCCTGTTAACTCTAATTAACTCCAGTTAAGAAGAGAAGGCAAGAATACACAGAAGAACTGTACAAAAAAGATCTTCACGACCCAGATAATCACAATGGTATGATCACTGACCTAGAGCCAGACATCCTGGAATGTGAAGTCAAGTGGGCCTTAGAAAGCATCACTACGAACAAAGCTAGTGGAGGTGATGGAATTCCAGTTGAGCTATTCCAAATCCTGAAAGATGATGCTGTGAAAGTGCTGCACTCAATATGCCAGCAAATTTGGAAGACTCAGCAGTGGCCACAGGACTGGAAAACGTCAGTTTTCATTCCAATCCCAAAGAAAGGCAATGCCAAAGAATGCTCAAACTACCGCACAATTGCACTCATCTCACACACTACTAAAGTAATGTTCAAAATTCTCCAAGCCAGGCTTCAGCAATATGTGAACCATGAACTTCCTGATGTTCAAGCTGGTTTTAGAAAAGGCAGAGGAACCAGAGATCAAATTGCCAACATCCACTGGATCAAAGAAAAAGCAAGAGAGTTCCAGAAAAACAACTATTTCTGCTTTATTGACTATGCCAAAGCCTTTGACTGTGTGGATCACAATAAACTGTGGAAAATTCTGAAAGAGATGTAAATATCAGACCACCTGATCTGCCTCTTGAGAAATTTGTATGCAGGTCAGGAAGCAACAGTTAGAACTGGACATGGAACAACAGACTGGTTCCAAATAGGAAAAGGAGTACGTCAAGGCTGTATATTGTCACCCTGCTTATTTAACTTATATGCAGAGTACATCATGAGAAACGCTGGACTGGAAGAAGCACAAGCTGGAATCAAGATTGCCGGGAGAAATATCAATAACCTCAGATATGCATATGACACCACCCTTATGGCAGAAAGTGAAGAGAACTCAAAAGCCTCCTGATGAAAGTGAAAGTGTAGAGTGAAAAAGTTGGCTTAAAGCTCAACATTCAGAAAATGAAGATCATGGCATTCGGTCCCACCACTTCATAGGAAATAGATGGGGAAACAGTGGAAACAGTGTCAGACTTTATTTCTCTGGGCTCCAAAATCACTGCAGCTGGTGACTGCAGCCACGAAATTAAAAGACGCTTACTCCTTGGAAGGAAAGTTATGACCAACCTAGATAGCATGTTCAAAAGCAGAGACATTACTTTGCCAACAAAGGTTTGTCTAGTCAAGGCTATGGTTTTTCCTGTGGTCATGTATGGATGTGAGAGTTGGACTGTGAAGAAGGCTGAGCGCCAAAGAATTGATGCTTTTGAACTATGGTGTTGGAGAAGACTCTTGAGAGTCCCTAGGACTGCAAGGAGATCCAACCAGTCCATTCTGAAGGAGATCAGCCCTGGGATTTCTTTGGAAGGAATGATGCTAAGGCTGAAACTCCAGTACTTTGGCCACCTCCTGCGAAGAGCTGACTCATTGGAAAAGACCCTGATGCTGGGAGGGATTGGGGACAGGAGGAGAAGGGGACGACAGAGGATGAGATGGCTGGATGGCATCACTGACTTGATGGACGTGAGTCTCAGTGAACTCCGGGAGTTGGTGATGGACAGGGAGGCCTTGCGTGCTGCGATTCATGGGGTCGCAAAGAGTCGGACATGACTGAGCAACTGATCTGATCTGAACCAGTTAACTCAAGTTAACTCTAATGCTATATTTTCCATTTCAGTTCTGCTAGACAAGTGTCAGTGTTTTTGTTTTTGGTGGAACTCCACAAGCGTTTATTAGGGGAAGGATCTGGGATACAAAAAATGCTCTAGTAAATTCTGAGAGAAACGTCTCTTCAAAAAAGATTCCCTAGAAACGTTTCTATATCAGAGGTTATCCTCCTGTAATACCGAGGTAAGAACAGTCATCAAGAGGATGTGTCATCTAAATGATACGACACAAATGAACTTATCTATGAAGCAGAAACAGACTCACAGACAGAGAGAACAGGCTTGTGGTTGCCAAGGGAGAGAGGCGGGGGGGACAGGGAGGAATCTGGAGTTTGGGGTTAGCAGAAGCAAGCCATTATATATAGAATGGATAAGCAACAAGGTCCTACCGTATAGTACAGGGAACTATATTCAATACCCTGCGATAAACCATGATGGAAAAGAATATGCAAGAGAATGTATATGTATAGCTGAATCACTTTGCTGTGCAGCAGGATTTAACACAACATTGTAAATCAACTATACTTCAATAAAATCAATTAAAAAGATAATAGCCAAGTGGATGAACACCTTTGCAATCAAATCCAGACTGGCTCAAATCCAGATTCATTCTCCCAACCAGTTCTGAGATGAACTGGGATAATAATTGATGAAACAGGATAATGAGGCCTCTCCTGCAAGATTGGTTTAAGGATTAAATGAGATACTGTTCATAAAAGTTACCCCTCCCACCAAAATCTGGCTCATTATTTGCTCCTTCCTTCTTTCAAATGTTGACCACCCCACTTACAGAACCTTAGCTTGTTCATGAAAGAAAAAACATTTATTAAGCACCCAGCATGTGCCAGGCACCATGCTGGATGCTGAGGTTACAATTGTGATAAGATGGGCTGTTATGCAGCCAGGTGCCCAGTCTAGAGATGAGGCCAATCAGCAAACCAGAACCACGTGAGAAATGATCCCACAGAGTTATATGTACATCATAGGCTACCTAATGCTCAAATAAACTGCCTTGACTAAAATTAGAATGGACAAACAACTGATAATTGATTGTCAAATCACCAGGAAAAAAAAACAGAATATGAAAAAGACAGATAAATCAAGAATTGGGAATATACTGTTGAACAAAGGACCCATGTTATATCATCCTTAGCCTAGAATTAATCTGAAAATGTTCAGTATCAGTCTAATTTACATGCTGCTGCTGCTAAGTCGCTTTAGTTGTGTCCGACTCTGTGCAACCCCATAGACAGCAGCCCACCAGGCTCCCCCGTCTCTGGGATTCTCCAGGCAAGAACACTGGAGTGGGTTGCCATTTCCTTCTCCAATGCATGAAGTGAAAAGTGAAAGTGAAGTCACTCAGTTGTGTCCTACCAGGCTCCTCCGTCCATGGGATTTTCCAGGCAAGAGTACTGGAGTGGGTTGCCATACATGCTAGTTATGAAGAAAAAAATCTTGAATAAATAACAATTTTCTCAGATTTTGGTAGTCTGTATGTGAGAATTCCATTAAACTCATATCATGCTCTCTATGAATCACACTCTGAATTCCAAAAACTTAAGGATCTCAAAAATCTCAGGGTTTATACATGCTCTTAATTGAGGAAGTAGAGCTAGGCAAGGGAAGGGGTGACATTCCAATGTCCTCCCAATTTTTAAGTTAAAATCAGTGAACCCCAGAGTTGGACCCATGAATTCCAGCCACTTTTCCATAAACATAGACAGATTAGCATGTTCATTTAATTTCTGTACACCACTCCAGACCACCTGCATCCCCCATAGTGTCAGATAACAGGCCTTTCTTCATACATTAATTTTACATTACCCTCTCGCCCAGGCAGCCAGGGAACTAACAAGCAGTCCCTGCAGCTCAATCTGAACAGAATTGGCATGCATTCAGGCAACACAACTACAGCTGTTGCATAATAGCATTCCTCATATGAGGAAGCCACACCACCACAAATACTAATAGTCAAAATGATTTAAGGAGGGGAAAAAAATGCTTTGAGATATTGTGAACTTGCAAAGACAGAAACTCATTTTCATTTTTAATTGCCTAAGCTTATATTCCAAAGGTCCTACACAAATGTCAAACCAATCAGACTGCAAATGCATCTGGTTTGAGGAGATCTCTCAGAGTAATTTAAATTCAGCCTCTCTCACAAAGTCGTAGGGTCTATATTTTTTTCTCTCTGCATTATAATCTGAAAGTGAAACTTCCACAGCTCCCTCATTCTGTTTTCCAAAGTATACGCTAAAGAAATTATTTATTAGAGGTACACTGTTCAGTTAAGGTGAATAGACGTTAAATTGTTAAACAGTTTTTATTAATGAAAGTTAAGGATTCATTATAAAAACAAGAAAAAAGAAGTCGAAGAATTCATACCATTAGAATTAATGTAGAGCCCTAATTTTTACCCTTGTATGCAGGGTGAGTGTGTGTGTTCCTCCTAAATACAATGCTGTAATGTGACCCCAAAAAAATCACATGCATATGAACGTGCCAAAAGAGAGATCTGGAAAACTTAAAACATGAGGAAAATATCTCCATTATGACCAAAGAACACATGAGATCAAGAGCCCATGAATTTAGTCAACTTCATGCTCTCCTCAGCATAATTTTAAAATAGATTATTTAATTATAATTAAATAATTATAAGGACTCTGTAAGAGTAAATCAGGCCAAATTATGCCATTTACTTTACAAGTAGAAACTGTAAGAACCAGTATGTACCTTGATTTTCTCAAGGCATTGATGAAGTATTTGACACTTTGTCCTTGAGATCAAGATGGCACGCTGAGCTAGACTGTCAGACAAGGGACTCCGACACCGTCATAAAAGCTAAGCCACCTCTGGAGACTTAAAAGAATATAAATAGGGGTTATCACATAGCTTTGCTGTGGAGGTAAACATCAATAATCCTATGGTCAACCATGAATCTAGCACTGTTGTCTAAGAATACATTCCTTCCCCACCCATAATTCAGTTTTTCAAAACCTAGAGTAAAAGAAGAAATTCCTTCCTTACAATGTTAAAGTTGAAACACTTTTATGTAAAGTTATGAAAGAAAGAAAGAAAGAAAAGAAAACTCACAGTCAAGTTGGCAAGAGTTCATTCTTCGCTAGATAGCCATATGGACACCTCTTGAAAAAAGCCATATGGTTATACTTGTTATTTTTGGCCTCTTTACCCTTAACTTCTTTCTTGTATATAGAGGTCTCCAGTTATTACCATCAAGTGATAAATCACTTTGAATTTCCAAGGCTACAAAAGGCATTTATTGGCAACAATTCCAGATTTCACTTTTAGCAGCAGACCCTGGAGAATTTTTAAGTGAAGGATGCTCACATTTTCCAAAAATGTTATTTTACTTAAGCTAGGTCAAACTTTAGATCTAAACTTTCTGGATAGCTAAGTTTCAAATGGAGAAAGTAAAAGTTAGGTGGAAATGAATAGTATATAGTAAGAAGGAACTTAGAGTTTAACTTTTCCTCCAAGTTTTTTTTTTTTTTTTAAATAAGAGAAAGGATGGGAGAAGCCCCCCTGCCCCAGCCCTCAAAAGATTACCTACCTTAAATGAGGCCGCAAACTGGAAATCTAACTTGATCTGCATCAGTCTTTTGTTTGATCAGCACAATGCTATGGGTGTTTTGAGTCAATGTTTAAAATTCCGGAAATTTCATATTTAACAAAAATCTGGACTTTCAACTTCTTTTAAAAAACTGGAAGATAAATCAATTAATCAAAACTAGAGTAACATTTCTGTTACCAATACCAGGGCTTCCCTGGTGGCTCAGATAGTAAAGAATCTTCTTGCAATGCAGGACCTGGGTTTGATCCCTGGGTCAGGAAGATCCCCTGGAGAAGGAAATGGCAGCCCACTCCAGTACTCTTGCCTAGAGAATCCCATGGACAAGGGAGCCTGGCAGTCTACAGTCCATGCATGACGTCACAACGAGTGGGACATGACTGAGTGATGAAAACTATCAACTGGCTTCAATGGACAAGCAACAATTGGCTTCAGTGGACAAGTCTCTTTTACATATGGGTTATACAACCTCAGGTTTGCCACACTCATTTAAGGCCTATGATATTCATTTCCATTTTCTGACTGACAACTCATCAAAAGACCAGAAGGGAAGCAGTTACAGTATAACTCAAGTGGCAAGTGCCCCCTTGCCTTTGATACAGTAACTGAAGCTTGCAGATGCATCAAACGCTGCCTGGCATCACCCCCTCTACGTGGTTGCTCAGAAGCAGGGCTAGTAAATTATACTTGGTTATCATAAAAAGTCTTTTTTCTCATTGGCACAGTGCTTCACCTTGAATAGATACTTAACAAAAACTCTGGCGGTGATCTCATAGCTCTTCAGCACCTAACAGGGTCTTACACACAGTGTCATACCTTAGAACAGTGTTTCTCAACTAGTGGTCAATTTTGCCCCCTCCCAGGGTACATTTGACATTTTTGGTTATCATAACTGGGATGGTGGGTAAAGGGAGAGGGAGCTGCTTTTATCTTGTGGGTAGTGGTCAGAGATGCTAAATATTTTTAAATGCATAGGGCAGACCCTCTACCATCACCAACACCTAATGTCATTAGTGTCAAGGCTGAGAAAACCTGCCTTAGCAAAACTGTGGTAAGACCCATAACAACACATTCGCAGACATAGTCTCGAGTGCTTTACTCAGGGAAAACCAACCCGCTGCAGAATCAAGGTTTGAATTCTGGCGCCAAGCTCAGAATTTGGTAACAACAACTGATAACAGAAAAACAGAACACAGTGAGGATGGGAATGTGTGTGCTGCTTGGCATGAACCTGCGTAAGAATGTTCACAGGCCGGCTCTCTGGAACAGTTAGCTGATAAAGTGTATTCAAGCTTCTGTAAAATATCAATATATAGTGTGGCTGATAGAGTCTGGGAGATACTTGTTGAAAAATAAAACTTAACCACATCTCAGATCAAGTTTACTACAGACATATACTAAAAAACAAAGTTCTACTCCCCCAAAGAGACTATTATTAGCTAATCAAAACAAATACACGAAGTGACACCTAACACAGGGACTGATGAATACAAACGCAAATGGCTAAGTTTCAGAAGAAAATTCCCCTTTAGGAGAAAAAAATAAGTGTAGCAATTTGAGGTGTGGAAGTGTTGAATTTAGCCCAGGACTGTCACATCTGCAGGGTGTGTTTTTTTCCCCCCCTTTTTCTTTTTTCTGTTATTCCAGTTGGCCTGTGGTACTCTCTCTCTGTTCAGAGCCGGGGAGTAGTAGGAATGCTAAGAAGAGCAAAAGTTGAGTCATTTGCCCTTGAACCTCAGGACTTCCACTTGATTTTTCTGTGTCTCTCTAAGGAGTTCCATCTGTTTCTGAGATCTGGGAAATGGGAATAATAATTTCTACCTCATAGAGTTATGGAGAGTACTGACAATCAGTAACCTTATCAACTCTTACAGAAAAGCCTCAGTATACGCCCGTGACTGTGCCACATGCTTTAGCTCATTTGATCCTCACAACAGTATGACGTGGCCCCCATGTGCAGATGAGGGCTTAGAGAGAGTATGTGACTTTTCCAGGGCCTCAGCTAGAAAGCAGAGGAGCTGGGATTCAAATCACGGCAATTTAATTCTAGATATCTGGTTCTTGGCACACAGCTTTATCAATTCAAAGTGCTTATTACTATCTGGAATTGCTAAAAAATAATAATAATAATAATAAAGGTTATTACTGGCAAATTTGAAGACAAAAGAAGCCCTGCAGTTCACAGAGAATAATTTTCTGATGGCCAGAGCTGTCCACAGATAGAACAGACCATCTAATGAAGTAAGTAGCTCCCCACCACTACCCAAGAAGGGGCTGGGTGACTGCTTGCATGGAGGAGTGATCAGCTCGAGAGGGTGACAAGCTTTATTCCTTTAAATAAAGAGACCATTCCAATCTTACAATTTTATGATTCCTTACCCATGATTACTTTTCAATAATCTATCTCTGAAACCTAAAAGTTATTTATTTTCTTAAGTAATCCTCTGTTTTCTTCCCAAGTCTTTCTCTCTTCCACTTCCTTTTTTATTTTCCATTTATCCTAGCATGAATAGCCTAGAAAAAGTCTGGACTTTGAAATATAAAAGCCCTGAAAAATAAATGTCAATCTTCCTTTAAACTGCTAATTGATACTGGGCCATTTACCAAGATTTCCTCTCAATGAGGATTTCCTCATCTATAAACTAAAATAATAGCAAATGAGAAAAAAGAAAGATTAACATAAAGTGCCTGATTTATAGGAGCTCAGTAAATATTATTAGTCTTCTTTATTTGCAATGTTCTCTCAAGTCTTCCTGCTACACTATCACACTCTCACTCTCTGCTCTAGTGTTCTGTAGAGCTTGTAGAGATCTCAGGTACACTAAAAATAAGAGCAGTCATAAGATACTTGGGTATTTCACCTACCTCATAGTTATAGGCAGAAGAAAAATGTCCTGCATTCTCTGGCTCAATATGGACTTCCAATGAAAGATTCAGAATCACTTCCAAATCCTGTGCCCATTCTTTGATATTCTAAATCCCAAAGAGTACCCACAGTCATATTTATCCTGCAGATTATTCCCTTCATCAGAACCTCCAGATAAAACAAGCTATGAATGCACTGAACTTCCACAGTCCCACAGCACTCCAATATGCAGTATCTCATTTAAATTATACACCAATGTTACAGAAAGAAGGGCACTTGACATTACCTGAATTTATCTGAATCTTAAACCCTGTGGGTCTCTGCCAATTTCTGGTTTTTATAATTTAAAAACTGCACAATATTGGATGATGACCACCACCAAGTAAAAAAGAAAACCAAGGTAGAATGATCTTAACCAGGGAAAAGGAATTTGTCAGAAAGACATTAAAAACACAAGAGACAGGAACTTCAGCAAGGTTAGATAGCTGAGAACATCCCCAAAGAGATCAAATCACTAAAACAGCTTCCCTAGAAGGCCACCATGAACACCTGGCTGTTCTGTCCCTGGAATCTCTTTTCCATCCTCTTAACACATGGACTGTCTGATCACCCTAGCCATTTATGGGGCAGGGATAAAGAAAGTGCAATCTGCCCTTCATTGAAAGGGTGTCTAAGCTGCAGGGCAGCCAAAACAGCAACATGCAAAGATTCACTGAATCTCCATCACAAGCCCATGAGAGCAATTCTACCATACCTCCTTCATTCCTTTTTAGGTAAGAGAAGGTATTGATTTATTCAAGTTCAAGCAGCTGGTCAAGTGCCAGCCTAAGAATCTATCCAAGACTCCTAGTAAAATGGCACAGTGGATAAGAATCCAGAAGGCAATGGCACCCCACTCCAGTACTCCTGCCTGGAAAATCCCATGGACGGAGGAGCCTGGTAGGCTGCAGTCCATGGGGTTGCTACGGAGTCTGATACGACTGAGCGACTTCACTTTCACTTTTCACTTTCATGCATTGGAGAAGGAAATGGCAACCCACTCCAGCGTTCTTGCCTGGAGAATCCCAGGGATGGGGGAGCCTGGTGGGCTGCCGTCTATGGGGTCACACAGAGTTGGACATGACTGAAGTGACTTAGCAGCCAATGCAGGGGACACGGGTTTGATCCCTGGTTTGGAAAGATCCCACATGCCCCAGAGCAACTAAGCCCTATGCCACAATTACTGAGCCCACACTCCAGAGTCTATCTGCTGCAAGTACTGAAGCCCGGGCACCTAGAGCCCATGTTCCACAACAGAGAAGCCACCGTGATAAGAAGCCTGTGCACTGCAGCTCAGAGTAGACCCTGCTCACTGCAACTAATGAAAGCCCACGTGCAGCAAAGAAGAGCCAGCACTGCCAAAAATAAATCAATTTGCTTAAAAAACAGCTTTAGCAAGCACAAGCATAGCTTGCCCTAAGTACTGTTTTTTTTTTTTTAATGAATGTTCTAATCCCTCTTCACTATCCTGTCATGAACATGACTTTGTATGTGTATGTGGAACATGTACTATCCACAGTGTCAGTTCTTTGGCAATCTTTTTAAAACATGCATTTTTCTGAAGCCTGTGATTTCTTGATAATCCTCAATTTAAACATCTTGATAGCAGTTGTGCAAAACAGATTATATCCAAGAGTCTTTAAGATTCTTTGTTTCTATATGTCTGAATCTTTCCTAGTACTAATTAAACTGAAAAAGGATGCAAATATTAAGTGCTAGTAACTAATATGAAAATAGGTGTATAAAGATGTTTTCCTGAGGGGATAATATGTGTACTTATATTAATATCCGATTCATGTTGTCGTACAGCACAAACTAACACAACATTGTAAAGCAATTATCCTCCAATCAAAAAAAAAAATCTACCTGTTAGTTTATATACAATATTGGATTGTCTTTCTTCTACTCTTGAGAGATTTAACAAAACTTCTCTACTTTAAAAAGCACCCTTGGGCTAATTTCATGGTCAAAGAAAAATAAAGCCTTATAAAATAACTGAATAACTTCAATGTTTTACTTTAAGACCCTTTTCCTTCCTACCCATTTTTTTAAACCAAGAAAGATAAATGAACTAAAGCTGTTCATCTTTAGTTAATTCAAATCTAGCTTTTTAATAGTAAGTGGGTGATGCCAAAGAAAGGATTAAAAAGGGTGTTCTTTCAACAATTCCTTATTATGGCCTAGGATTTGCTTTGCAATTAGACTCTCCTGGACAGAGCTGAGGCCACGTAAACTTGTTATTACCCAGGCTGAAGATATCTACAAAATGAAAACTCCACACTTGCAACAAAGGCGGGTACCAGAGGCATGAAAGGCCCCATAATGGAGGAAGTTATAAGGCCTTTGCTAATGACAGTTCAAAGAGGTGATGTGCCTCAACCCTCAGGAATAAAAGCAGAGAGCATTTTCCATCCACACATGTAAGGCAGGAATGAGGCAACAGAGAAAAAGAGCATGAACTTCATTAAATGTTGAGTCCTAAGTCTCAGAGTAGTCTTTCTGTGACGCTGTATTGCTTTCTCTCTTATAATTAACATTAAAAGCTATAAAAGGAAAAAGAAAAGATCTTTTCCCTTTGTTCTTATCTTCTGGGCAGCAAAGATGGGAAACATAGCAGCCAATAATGGAACGACAAGAATCCTAAGAGGGGAGATAGTGGGAGACACTAAACTGAAAGGCAAGTGGCTGGGAGCTCAGTGCCTTTTTCAAGGATAAAAAGAAGACCCAGGGAGGTAACTGATCCAGGTTGGAGAAGTTTGTCTTGGATCAGAGTTTTTGTTCATTTTTTAGGTCTGAGGAAGTAAACCAGAGTCAGACCTGGAAGCATCAGATCAGAACACGGAGTACCGTTCTCCCTGTGAGTCACACCTCTGTCTTATCTAGCTCACAATTTGATCAGCGAGAGAAGCAACAACAGTGAACTCGGGAGGAACACAGTCATGTGAGAGAGTATCAAACCTTTCACGCCAATCCCTGAAACAAATTTTCTAGTATAGTCTTTGCCTTTTGGGTCTTTTGCGTGTATTTGCATTTTACACTGAGGAAACTGAGGCTTAGAGAATCTGAGGTCACAAAAAAAAAGACCGCATGCTCTTAAGTTCTCTAAGTCTAAATCCAGCACTCATTCTTCTGCAGGAAGCTTTCTTGTCCACCTCAACATCAGTATTTGTGTTGTGCTTTATACTTACTGCAAGAATGCTGCTACATGTACTCTTATATAATTCCTACAAAAATGTGTTCGGAAGAAGATGGAATAAATCATCTTCCCACTGTAAAAAAATGGAGGGCCTAACTTTAAATGACTTGACCAGTCATATGTTAGAGCAAGAACTCAAGTTTTCTGACTCTTAAAGATATGCTCTTTCCTTTTAATGTCACATTTTTGACATATCAAAATGAAGTTATTTTCTCTCTGCTATTTCCCAAGCTCAGTTCCAGCTGCTTGAAAGCTCATTCTTGTCTATTTCTGGCTCATCTTCCTAATTCAACCTGAGTTTCCACATTCTCTACCTCCTGGGCTGTCAGCAGGTTCCTACTCCAGTTCCCCCTTTCTCTTGCCCCACCTCTCCCCCAGAGGCCTTTGAGCCAGTGCTCTCCCTGCACCTACGCAAGCAGTTTCTTTTGTACCCCAAAGAGTAAAAGAATAACCAAAAAACCTAAAACATCACTTATCATCTAAACGTTAACCAGGCAGCCCATTAGTTTGATGCAATTGTCTTGTGCTTCCTGCAGTCTCAAACTCAGAAGCAGAGATGAGGGGAGCAGTGCCTGGCTCCAGGAGCACCTAGTCTAGTGGGGCGGGCAGAAGCACACGGTGAAGGGTGTAAAAGAGGCACAGAGAGTAGACCGAAAGGAACTGTTTCTGGCTGGAGGAATGGAGAGAAGGCTTGACCCCCCAGTCTGTTCCTGTCTAATCCTAGCACATCAGGAACAACCTCTAAAGCAGGATGCGTGAAATATGTACTAATTTACAAGTATGAGCTTTCAACACCTTTCTGCCTAGGATCTTTAAGTAATATATCTCACAAGAAGAGATGGTGACTATTATTATTATTAACCCCATTTTATAAGTGAGTAAGTTGAAGTCCTTGCCTAACAATCAATCACAAAAAGAACTGAGGAGCAAATTTAGCTTCTATCTTTCAATGGCTTTCAACCACTTTAGAACTCTATCTTTCCTAATGTTTCCAACGAAAAACATGCTCTAGGGAATTTCCTGGCAGTCCAGTGGTTAGGATTTCGGAGATTCAATGCCCTGGTTGGATGCAGCACAGTCAAATAAGAAGAAGAAGAAGAAGAAGGAGGAGGCCCTGTGTGTCCTCAGCTGTGTCTGACCGAATGATCCCATGGACTATAGCCTGCCAGGCTCCTCCCAGGCAAGAATACTGAAGCTGGAGCAGGTTGCCATATTCTCCTCCCCAAGAGATCTTCTCCACACAGGGATGGAACCTGTGGCTCTTCCATCTCCTGCCTTGGCAGGTGGATTCTTTACCATTGGGCCACCTGGGAAGCCCAATAAGGGAGTCTTTTCCCACAAAGAACACGCAAGTTTAAATATTTAATCAGGAAAATTGAAGCCAAGTCCTGAACATTCATTTAGCTCCATCTCCATTTGAAAGTATTTCCTGGGTACCTGTTGAGCTTTTATAAACAAGCACAGTGTGTACTGGCAGGAAACAATCATGATACACAAGATGCACAGCATAAGGGTCACCTCGGCTCCAAATCTTTCCTGACGCATCACCCTCCTCCAAGTAGGAAAAAACCCACTTCCTCCCACTACACCTACTTACACCCTGTCTGGCTTTGACTTTTGACTCTGCTGTCATTAGCAAGTGTCCCTGAGTAAAGTTATTTAATCTTTGCCCCACCTTGTCCTCTTCCGTATTAAAAGAATAACAACAGGATTTACAACTCATTGGTGATTGGGAAGATTACACAGATTAATATAAACGGTTTAGAACACTGCCAGACCCATCGAAAGCACCCAGTATATTCCCCCACTGTACTAGTTTGGTTTAGTGGTTAATAATTGTACCTGAGCTTAAATGCTGGCTCTTGCACTCAGTAATTGTCATTAGAGGGTCTATCATAATACCTACCTAGTAGCAACATTGTGAGGATTCCATGAAATACGCAGGTGAGATTATTTAGTAAATGCTCAGTAAATGATATTCACACTACCTGTCTGTATCCATGAGAAACTTTGGCCTCTGTAATTTTTTTTTTTCCCCTAGAGCTCAGCACAGCACCAAGCGTTAAGTACTTATAAAATGCCCATGAATGAGTGGCAGGCGGCAGTTTAGTTCAGACAGGTGAAACTGGTCTTTGGTTCCTTCTTGGCTTGTTTATCAGCCAGAGAATCACTGCCACCTGGAACTTCGATAGACGCAAATGAAATGAGACATCAGTGAAAGGCCGCAGTTACCCAGCAAAGCACTTCACCATCGTGTTTTGCGTGGAAAATCCTCGCCCATGTGAAAAAGCACCTGTTTTTCGGAACTGTCTCAGTAACCTTGGTTTAAAAAAATAAATGCAGTTAAGGCGGGTAGGAGTGGGTGGGGTGGGCAGGAGAGGAGCAGCAGCCCCAGGCTGGGCTGAGCAAAGTTCACTGGGATCCCCAGGAGCGGGGGCCAGCGAGGGTCCTGCGTGGACCTCAAAGCACAGAGTATCAAGGGGAGGAAAGGAGCTGGGGGGCCGCGCTGAGCTGCTGCACAATGCCCAAGGGAGGGAACAAAGATCTGAACACCGCACCGGGATCCTGGGCGGCCCGCAGGGAAGCCAAGCAGGGGGAAGATAGGGAGGACGAGGAAGGCCAGGGTACTGGGGCAGCCGGGAGAGGGGCTCGGCCGGGGTGCGACGGGGTGACCGGGCGCAGCCAGAGTGAGGGCAGGGCGTGATCAGGTGGGGGGAATGGGCGAGACAGTATGCAGCTTGCGGGACGGGCAACCCCGAACTGGGAAGGGGAGTGGGGTGGTGGGGGCGGGGCAAGGCAGAGGGAGGAGGGGAGGTTGGAGGGAAGAGGAGGGGGAAGGCGGGCTCAGTGTCGCAGGCCGCGGATCTTCCCACCTGGGAAGGTTTCCGGGCAACCGCTTGGCTTGCTCCCGGCGGCCCAGGACGGCCACATTTCTGGGGCAGCCACCCCCGCTGCTGAAGGAGACCCCTCTGTGCCCTCTCCTCGAGACCCCGCGAACGTTTCACGATTGAGGGATGAGCAACAGTACGACAGCTTTTATTTCTCGAGTTGGATTTTACGACCAGCCCAGGAGAAAAAGGAGGCAGCCTCCAGCCTTCGGGAAGAGAGGACAGGAGACGCTTTCTGGGAGGTCTGGGAAAGGGTGTCAGAAGGATGCCTCCTTCCTGGCTGTGCTGCTTGCGGCGGGTACCACTCCGCGTCCACCCCTACCCCACCCTCGGGCCCACCAGTGGCCCCTGCTGCCCTGTAATTTGTCCCCTCCCCCGCACTCGGAAAGATGACCCTGAGAAGACAGAGAGCTATTCTCCCATGGACCCATGCGAGCTTAAAATTGAATGGCAACAAAAAGTGAGCTTCAGCTTCACCGCAAGTTAAGATGCAGGTCCAGAAAAATATCTGACCTACAAGCAGAATAGAAACACTCTTCTGGATGAACAAAAACTTATATTTTTTTCTGGAAAAAAAGTTAGCAATCTTAATGTCAAGAGTTGCTCTCTGAGACCAATGGCCTCATTCAAAATCAAGTCATAGAAATTAGAACATAAATAAGAACTACTACCATTTACTAAACGACTGAGCGACTGAACTGAACTACCATTTACTAAAGAGCCATCGTGTGCTCCTGGTGAACCTCATCTCACTCTGTCTTCACAATCCATCCAGAGGTCTAATGGGTGTCTTCTGTGGGATGGGCACTGGGCTACGGATTATAAAAGGGGGTGGGTGGTGGTGAGAGTTTCCTATTACCACATCCGGCCTCCTTAAATACAGTAGGATTTCAGCGTTGACATGTTTTTACCCTTCTGTTTAAGGAAAGCAAAATGAAACCAAGGAGAGGCACCTCTATACAAAATGAAAGAATTAAGCCCAACGGATAAATCCAAGGGCTGTAAACGGACAAAGATAGGATTACTAGAAGCTTCATTCACTCAAAGATCACCTTTCTTAAGATTCAAATATAAGAAAAGAATTTTAATGTATACCATTCCTGTGCGTGTGGGTGTGTGTGCGCGTGCGCGCGCACCTGCGCTCAGACAGTGAAGGATCCGCCTGTAATGCAGGAGACCTGGGTTCAATCCCTTGGTTGGGAAGATGCCCTGGAGGAGGGCATGGCAACCCACTCCAATATTCTTGCCTGGAGAATCCCATGGATAGAGGAGCCTGGCAGGTTACAGTCCATGGGGTTGCAAAGAGTTGGACACGACTGAGCGACTAAGGACAGCACAGACCATTCCTGTGATAAGATGCAGTCTCTTTTAAGTAAAATAGATGTTTTCTCCACCTTTTAGTTTTAAGCTTTTTCATATGTTATGCTCGTCTATCTTGGGAGGAGTCAGAGCTTGGCCTACACAGCATGACAGAGCTACAAGGATTCCTTCATTTACAAGAGAAAGGGAAAGAGGTTCAGGTCACTTGGTGAGAATCAATAGCAAGGCCAGAAGTTAGTGCTCTTCCCAATAGCATATAGGAAATTTTGCCTATTAGTATAACAAACCCCTAGATTATTCACATTTCATTTTCTAGAGATCTTCATTTGCAAAATACCATTGAAGCCTAATTTTATGTGTGATAGGACTGGCCAATAAAAACATTTCAGACTGAATGTCTCAATTTGTTTAACCTAAGTTAACAATTCCGAAGAATTGATGCTTTTGAACTGTGGTGTTGGAGAAGACTCTTGAGAGTCCCTTGGACTGCGAGATCCAATCAGTCAATCCTAAAGGAAATCATTGGAAGGACCTGAAACTCTGATACTTTGGCCACCTGATGTGAAGAACTGACTCATTTGAAAAGACACTAATGCTGGGAAATATTGAAGGGGGGAGGAGAAGGGGATGACAGAAGATGAGATGGTTGGATGGCATCACTGACGTGATGGACATGAGTTTGAGTAAACCGTGGAAGTTGGTGATGGACAGGGAAGCCTGGCGTACAGAAGTCCATGGGGTCAGACACGACTGAGTGACTGAACTGAAACTGAAGTTACAGATATTTTTGGTCCTCCCAACAATACTCATTGGTTCTAACTACAACTCCACGTGAAAGCATGTTTAGAAAATGTGGAGTGAAAAAGTAATCTAGCAGATAGTCTGAAAACATCTTAAAAATATAAGATCATACTTTGCATTAACAAAGATGATTTCTGAAAGACACCACTGAGTATCTTGGCTCTGTAAAACTTCTCTTTTTTTATTGCTATTTTATGCTTTTCCACACAAATATATTCTGTATTTCCTCTAAAGTAAACCAGTGCTTTGACAGATTTTAGATTTTTTTCCCCTTAACTAAAGGCACTATTCAATTTCAATGTCCTTGGCGTGTTTTATCTGGGGATTAGACAACTGTACCAAAACACAGCTGTTCCAGTTTTTTCTCCTTTATTTTTCACATTAAAAAACTCCCACTATCAGCCAGTCCAATTAGTTACTCACTATCAAAAGCCAGCTTTGGTCTTTCATCTTCTGGAAAACTGGATCCAAGTGACAGGGTGTCATGGAAACTGTATCTCGGGTCATTTCCTGTTTCAATTGTTTAGCCACAAAAAAAGTTCAGCTCTATCAGATGGAAATTAATGAATACTTGCTGTTGCTTTAGAAAAGCATGCAACTAAATAAAAAAGTAATTATTGTTTTTGACCAAGTTTTCCCACCAACACCAAGGAATACAGGGAGATGAGTGCACCCAAAATGGGAAAAGTACTTTGATAGATGCAATGAACCAGCCTTTTTCAGTTCAGTTTCCATAATTCAGTGGCCAATTTTAAGGCTCTCACTTGGGTTTGGGAAAACTAACTGTAGGTTAAGTGGTTTTAATTGTAGTAAACTTGTTCTTTTTTTCACTTCCAACACATCTTCACCTCTCCTCACATACTGTGCTTTGCCCCCTATTCTATAGAGCTGGAATTCTCTTTAGGTTAAAATCCCCTCAACATAAGGGAATGTGTAATAGAAACAAAAACTGTAATATAATCTAAAAAGATTTCTTGCTGTACCTATTCTCCACCACACACACACACACACGGGAAAAGTGGAGCTTAAGGCCTACAAGCAATACCAGGCAAGCACATGTGTTTAGGAAATGAAGTCCTGGCTGGAATTCAGTAATAATGAGCCCCTGAGTGATCTAATGTACACGAGTGAACACTATGGATGGAAACAGAGTGCCAGATAGGACAATGGGGAACTCAACCTGTGTTTAGTATGTTTCAGCTCTGTCTAAATAATTATGAGCAAAAAACATGGAAGCAATACAACAAATCAATTTTAGGGCTCAGGAGGATTTGCTCAAATAAGACAGCTATGAAGTGTACATTACAGGATAACTTCGCAGCTCCATTGTGGGAAAGGAGCCCACTTGCAATGCTCTCTGTCCTGGGTTGTTATACATCTTCTCTATTCCAGATGAGGAAGTATTTGTGCTGCTTCTTTTTCTTAGATGTAGAAAAGAAAAATAAGTGGGGAAACATCCAAAAACAAATTAACTTTAAATATTATTAAAGTAAGCAAAGCCTCATGTTACTTATATCCAACTTGCTATTTGGACAATGTCTATAGTGAAGAAAAAAAAAAAAAAAAGGATATCTCTTCGCAATGATAACGGAGGTGTAGACCTTTGATTTGTGAAGTCACTGTACCAGCATAAAGGCATCTAAGCCAAGCTTGTCCACAGCTTCTGTCCTAGTTGCTTTACCATGCTGTCCAGTTCCTCTTTCAAAATCTACATTTATGCCCCTAAGAGACTGGCTCTATTTTATTAAAAATAAGATGAAACTGATAATTTCTAACTAGAAGTCACTGCTATTTCTTTTTCAAACTTTGAGGGAAGCATAATATTCATCCTTCCACAATTTGCAAGGAGAAAGTCCATGATTTAAGAGAACAGTACTTGTAGGCAATCTTTTAAAGTCTTTATATAATATTATATTTAGTATGCTTTGGTCCCTGTGTGCCCAAAACACCAGAAACAGAAATAATTTCACCAAAGATAATTTT
This sequence comes from Bos javanicus, assembly GCF_032452875.1. Taxonomy (NCBI): domain Eukaryota; kingdom Metazoa; phylum Chordata; class Mammalia; order Artiodactyla; family Bovidae; genus Bos; species Bos javanicus. Next base: position 81,203,051 of record NC_083870.1, read on the forward strand.
TGCCAGAAGTATAAGTAATTTCTAGAAGCCATTCAGATGTGATTTTCTTACAGAAAAACAGGTCAAAATAAAGTAAACTGCTGAAGGCATCAACACAAAAAGGCATAAGTCAGTTCAAAGAGGTAGTGAGCCTAGACTAAAATAAATCCAAGAATACAGCTACCAACCAGACTTACAGGCTTCTGGTCATGATGAATGAAGTTGGTTTTATCCCAGGAGAAACAATACATAAAATAAAGATGGAGCTGGTAGGAGAGGTTGTGAACCATAAGAAAGACAAGAAATACAGTCAGTGTGTTGAGATAGACCATTTTTATATTCTGGTCTTAACTTACTATTTTTCTTTTAATTTCTTTCCTTTCAAAAATGCAGTGGTAGTAGGCTCATTGCACACTGTCTTATTTATCATAATGGAGGGGGAAGAAATAGATAATCTTAATTTGTAAACAGCTCAATTACAGAAATCTAATTAACTCTCACTACATAGGAATAAGTTAATTCTTGCAATTAGTGTATGAACATCTATATTGGATTTTATGAAATTTCAGTTCTGGGTTTTGTTTAGTTTGCTTGCATGCCCAATCAAGGATACTATTTAGAATGCAGATGCCTACGGCACTTTCAATAGTGACGACATAATGTTGAATCCTTTTGGCCAATGAAAAGCATACTATTGAGAAACAGATGTATACTGCTTATTAAACAGACCAAGTTCTCTCTCACATACACAGCTGCTCAGCAGTTAGGTGGGGTCATGTGACCAATTATGGCCAATAGCTTGTGACCAGAAGTGACTTGTGACAGCAGGTGTACACCCAGGACTGTAAAGATGATGTCATTCATACCAATGAAAGAGAAGAAACTCATGGATTTTTCAACTCAAGTCAAAACAGGGGAGCTGCTAAACTGGATACTGATGCAGGATTCTACCACAGTTGGAACATTTCAAATACCAGTATTAGAAGTATGTCAATATGAAGAAAGGGAGTATCTTAGGGGGTGGGGGTTCTAAGGTGCTGGCAGTTTACATATTTTATCAGCTGTCTTTCTCACAAGGAACTAAAATGTGAATGGTTATGCAAGTACCACCAAAGAGAACAGGAGTGGAGAGAACTACTTGGGATTCCTGACCATGACCTTCACTGCACTGGCATGCTCCTTGAGGAAGAAGATCATTACTGAATCCTTGAACATCCTAAGTGAGAATTAATATCCTCCAAAAGACGACTGGTATGTGTTTAAAAAAAAAAAAAAAAGAAGTGAACTGTGTCATCACCCAGCCAAAGCCTACAACAATGAAGGTGAGTTCTCTATGCCTGTCTTGCCCCACTGAGGCAAACCTGGAAGTCACAAGCTGAGATACTAAGGTCTCAAGATAGAGGAAAACCACATGAACCCCAGACACCATTAACTGAACAGAAAGTAAGTATCATCGAGATGAAGGGATTTGTTCATTTCCAAAACCTATTTTAGCTTTTTTGTGTGTCACGGAGCCCTGGGACAGTGAACTGTGAACCTCTTCTCAGAATCCTGTGTTTAAATACATAAAATAAAACCATAGGATTGTAAAGAAAACTAAAGAGCTTTTTAACTGAGCTACAGCAATGCATACTTCTATCAGTAACAACACATTCATCAGCAAGATGAATTGTAGCAGATGTAATTTACCAACTACTATAATATCAGAGTAGTGAGGATCATGCTATTTCAAGTTATCTGTGATATTTACAACAGGTTATGGGATATCTTTGATTTGTTTTGGTAACAAAGTCCCAGGTGCTGCTATACTATTAGGACTTGTTTACATCACAATGAAAAAGAAATGCTAAATTTCCATGATAGGTTTGTGTTATAATTTTTTTTCTCATCAAGTTCATGGGCTCCCTAAACTCTGTACAGCCCCAAAATAAAACTTGCAAGTGTTACCCTCTCCTAACTAACAGAGCCATACCACAAGCTCTCAGGTGGCATGCTGCCCGGCTGTCTCAAGTGCAGCACCATGTGGGGCATAGTCCACTGTGGCTTCTCTTCTGCCACTGAGTTTCTTCATTTGTTTTGTGCTCACACCAACTGTTTTCACACAACTCCAACTAACTAAGAGTGTCATTCAGGTTGTTAGAATGCAATTTTATGGATGCTTAGGTGTCTTTAAGTCAATGGTGAAGAAAATTGACAAGAATCAGCCCATAACAAAGGACTGTGCAAGTTTTATTGATATCATCAACATCACCCAGTCCAGGGAAAACTGACCAACAGTTACACAAAAGCAACTGATAAAACACTGTCTGGTAGCTTGTAATGACTTCAAGAGACATGAAGGCACCTGGAGATGCCCAATACAGGATGCTGGGGTCAGCTAATTAGGATGCTGTCCAGTCCTGAGCTGGTCAGCCCTACTGCCAGGAACGTGTGACTCAAAGGGACTGGGGAGTCAGTTCTGTTTAATAAACCTATGAAGCCTGGGTAAAATGAGACTGAAATAATTCATGCTTTTTAAGGTACTCCTACATCTATTAAGTTGCAAAGAAGCCAGAATATTCAATGCACATTCACATAAACCATTATTGTTCTTTCTTAAGAAAGAACACGCTACTCGACACCTTATTCAAGAGTATATAACACAGTAGTTAACTGAGCTGTAGAGCTCCCAGTCCTGACAGTTGAGATAAGGGATCAGAAAATCAAGAAAATATTTGAAATCAAGTAATTAACTATGCAGGCAAAACTGAAGAACCAAGAAGATGAGGCCTGGGAATCCATCCTCTTTCACATTTCACCTAGTAAGAACGGGTATAGTGTGGCTAATGTGCCACTGGATCAAAAGTCAGGAGCTTGGACTTTTAATCCAGACCCCATGATCAATTAATTACCTGAGCAAATGTGAGCAAGAAGCCACATTTCTCCAAGCTTCAGATTCCCCTTCTTTAAATGGAAGAAATTAACTTCAAAGGCACCTTCCCACACAAAAATAAAGATTTGGTAACTTTTGGAATCTCAGGAATACTGAAAATAATATACAGTATTATTATTATAATATAATCAGATACATATTTAAACTGAATGTCTATTAAAACCAAGTGTTCCCTCTATTAAAACCAAGTGTTCCCATTTCAAAGGGTGAGAAAATGAAGAGAAGAAATGAGTAGTTTCTGTGTATGAACCACCGTGGTGTGCCAGGCAATGTCTGTGGTCCTGTACTTACATCAGTTGAAAGCTTGCACTAGTCAATGTCTCGATGCTAGTGGAAGATGTCTGCTTTCTCTGATAGCCTTCTCCATATTATACATAACTGCTGTTGTAATTGTGTTTTAGCTAGCTCCCTGAGCATGCCTTGTTTAAGGGTCTACTTCCCCAGGGTTAGAAGAATTGGGGAAAGTTTTCTACAGAAAATCAGAATGCCTGAAGGTCTATTGAAGGGTTTGAAATCTAGTCTATGCTCACTTTTGGCCCCTTGAAATTCCTCCTGCCCCTTTTTTGATGTCCCTGTACATCCTGTTGTTATTTTGATTATTTTATCCCCAAGGGCTGACCCATTTACTAGAAGTAGAAGGCTCTTCAGGTTATCAGGAGAATGAATCAAAGTTTAATGTCGCTGACTCCAGGCTCTTTTCCAGGTGTTTTTTCTCCAGAACTATATGATTCCAAATAGCCTCAGTTCTCATAACCATCACGTTAATTTCACCAGACTCTGAAGCCTCCTTGTTTTTCCTGGCTAAGGGTTTCCTTCCCTGCCCTTCCCTATTGTCCTTGCCAACTGCTTCTGGCTGGAATTATGGAAGTGAAAATTTACAACTAGAAAGAACTTTTAGACTTTTTCCCAGTCCACTAGCACAGTAAGCAGATGCAGGGCCTGTGTCCTTTCCTATGTCTACCCAAAGACTTCCCAGGGCATTATGAAGCACATGCTGCTGCTAAGTTGCTTCAGTCGTGTCTGACTGTGCAACCCCATGGACTGCAGCCCACCAGGCTCCTCCGTCCATGGGATTTTCCAGGCAAGAGTACTGGAGTGGGGTGCCATTGCCTTCTCCAATGGAGCACATAGTAGAGGCTAAATATTGTTGGCCCCATGAATGATCCACCAAAAGATGACTGCTGGCCAAAGCCCTGCAGCATGACAGCCAACAGAAAGAACAACACTCACTCTTCATTTTCAGCATACAAGAACTGTAAAATCAGATTATTCTTTCTCTCGATTTATTGCAGAGCTAATAATTAATCAATAGCCAATAGGCTGATTACTCTGAGACTCAGCATTTTAGAAGAAAAAAATAAGAAAGTTTTTCCCAAACACACCCGTGATCTAGGTGTGGGGGACACAACTAAAACTAAATTTCCACCTGGCTTTGAAACATAAATCTTAAGACCCCTCAGGTTAAAAATGACAGCTAGAGTCCTTTAATCTTGAAAATGCTCTCTCCATGGAAACCTTAAGGACAGGAAATCACTTAGGCAAAGCTTTTTTTTTTTCCCCCCTTTGAGGTAACTTCTAAGGAAAATCTAAGTATTGAGGAAAGTGGGCTTCCATGCACAAATATACCATAGGAAGGCAGTCCATGTCAAATGATTTCATTGACCTGTAAATTGACCCTTAAATAAAGCTTTCCCAGTCAGGCTCAGCTGGCAGAGTCTAACTTACTTCATCTAATAGACTCAATCTCAATTCCCGTATACCACCTCCATGATTAAGATTTTTATTAAGGTAGAAACAAGGATTTATACTATTTTCACCCAAAGTCAGGGACTTTTGCAAGTTATAATTTTCAAGTACAACAAGCACCTAAAATGTAATGCTTCTAGCTACAAAAGGTTGCGAAATTTTGAGTTACCACATAATATTAGACAATTAGACCTGGGAAGATATCTAGTAAATTACAGGAAGAAATCAAAGCACAGAGAGGTAAAGCAATTAGCTCAAGGTCCCACAGGGCTTCCCCAGTGGCTGGGTGGTAAAGAATTCATGTACCAATGCAGGAGACATGGGTTCAGTCCCTGGGTTGGGAAGATCCCCTGGAGAAAGAAATGACAACTCATTCCAAACTTTCGCCTGTGAAATCCCATGGGCATAAGAGTCAGATACAACTTAGTGACTAAATAACAAGGTCCTTCCAGATATAGAATATGGTTTCCTACCCCCAAATTGCTAGATTAACCTTAACTCCCTACCATACCTATTCTTTGCTATTCCAGGTTGGCTACATTTAATAATGATGATAATAATTATATTCAGCTAAAACAATCAAAATATTTTTAATAAGAATAAGGTGAGGGAATTTTGCAAATTCCTGACATCATTTATAGAAGCTTGAGCCTATTAGCAGGCGTGAAATAGCTCACATATTTCAAAGGATAGGTCTAAAGCAGTTCAAACAAGTACAAGTCACTTTCACAACCACCCAAGTTCTAGGATGTACTGTCTGGGACATCAGCCAGGTTGGCAAACAAATCATTATAAAATGCAAAGGTATTAAGTGCCCTCTTGCCTTTGGCAGTACACTCAAAGCTATTCAAATATATTATAGTAAAACTAAAATACAGCTACCAAGGTCTCAGCCAACAAAGAGGGAGAGAAGTCTATGCATGTTTTTTTTTTAATTTAGGTATTCCAACTTTTGTTCTATTTCCTTATGGAAGACAAACCTAGGAAGGAAAGGAGATGGTGGAGAAAGAAAAGGAGACCCAGACATAAGCTTCTAGAAAAAGTAGGCTGAGATGAAGAAATCTGAGGACATAGGTATTAGCAGCTCTAAAACTTATAGCAACTTAGGTTCAAAAACAGGTCAATAAAAGCAAATTCTCTCAATTGGTGAGTCAAATAAAATGGAAACTCTTGCCTCTCTTTCTGTCCAAGTGTATCTTTTTACCTCTCTTCCAGTCAACAACTGCTACCAACCTAAGTCCAGGCCCAGAGATCAAGGGCACGGGACACACACTTTTGTACAGTAACCACTTGGAAGATCAAAGAGAACTTAATAGACTTTCAAGTATACGAAGAGTCTGTGTATAATGACAACAAACAAGACCGAGAAGAAATAAGTTTAAGATGACATAGGAGAGCTTTTCCTAACACATTAGCAAGGACCTCCAGAATATAGGATAGACAAATTCTATCCAGTCTTAGATGTAGTATACAAGATAGTATTTAGCATTGTGTTCTCAGGTTCTCCTTCCTTCTCTCTTTTCCCTAATCATGATAGTAACACTTTACATTTGCATTCATTTCCAGTTTTCAATTAATTTTATATCATCCTACTGTCTCCAGTAGTGAGGGCAGGCATTTCCTATACGTGTCTACTTGAGACACAGGAATGAACTAAACAGATGTGTCTTCAACCACTGGGTCTGTTCAACATTTCCTACTGACTGAGAGACAGTAAAGCCAGTCTCTCTGGCAACCTACTCCCATATTTTCCCATATTCTCTAGAAACAAGATTTATGCAGATAGCAAATACTAAGGCATTCATTAAATGCTGAATCAATTAACTGCAATAAACCTAAGTCTCAAGCACCAGCTGAGATGGATTTGAATCTAACCTTTTTCACTGTATGACTTTCAAAACTTGGACAAGTCAATTTACTCTTTCTGAAGTAATTGCATTTGAAATAGAACTCTAACCCTTAGCATAATACCTGCACAACAAAGGTGCCCTTAAAACATGCTCTACTGTAAATCACACTTACCAATAAAATGTCATCCTTGGAAGATACAGATCCATAAGTTGCTAAGAAAGCAAAAAATATCAGGCACAATCCTTGTGGCTTTACTAGTAGAAAACACAGAGTGACTAAAAGAAGCCTCCACTTGGTGAAATTCTAGAGTTAAGCTTACAGAATAAATGTGAACAATAAAGAAAGTGTAAATCATTTGTCTGACAAAGCTTTAGGATGTTGTTGTTGGGAACTCGAGAGTTGCTATCCTTCATACATAAATCCTCTCTGAGACAACTGCTCATGATATCTCACTGGTGTAGTCTGACTTGTCCACAAATACGGATATAAAAATGCCCCTCAATGAAAGAAAGATAGTTGGAAAAGATGAGAGAAGTTCATGTGTCTTCCCAGGCAAAGCCAGAACTAAAGCACCAATTCACAAACCCCTACCTGGTCTAAAAGAAAAGTTATCTAAAGCATTAACTAAGAGGATAAGAAGCTGCCATTGTAGCAGGCTTAAAGTGATCCACTTTCACTAGAGCTCAGTAGACTGGGGCCCTCATTGAAAATGCAAAATCTCCAGCTGGGGGTAAGAAGAAGAGAAAATGTTAAGATTCTCAGCTCTGAAGTGCCAAAACCAAAGGTCTCTGCATTCCAAGACTCAACCTCCTTCCTCCCCCAGCCGCCCCAACCCTCCTTTCCATTATTCTGGAGCAATTCCTTCCTAGTCCTACCATTTCGAGTCAGGGAGACTTGGGAAATGCTCCAGGATCCACTGAGAGATAGAGAAATACACAAAGGATTCTCTCTTCCACAAAGCATTCTTTCACAGAGGCAGCAGAGTCTATTAAATACGTCCTCTTAATATGCATACATTTCTGTAAGCAGATTATGAGGACCATGAGCTCATGAAATGAGCCCCTCCCCACAGAAAATGGGTTTAAAACCCACTGCAGGGAGGAGAAAAGGTGTTTGTGGCAGGGAGAAGACAAGGCTTAAAATTAATGTCAGGGGATCTTCTCCTCCTTGGTAATTCCCAGGGGGAAAGAAGGTGGAGACAAAACCACCTAACAAGGCTGCTGTAACTCCAGGGTTGAGCTAGTTGGTATCCACACAATTCCTTTCCTATACCTGCCTTCTTGTGTTGCCACACCATGGGCCACAACCAGAGTATTCCTTCCTATGAGTAAGTCATAAGAAAGGTATAACAATTATCTATACAGTAATACCGGAGAAGGCAATGGCACCCCACTCCAGTACTTTTGCCTGGAAAATCCCATGGATGGAGAAGCCTGGTAGGCTACAGTCCATGGGGTCGCTAGAGTCAGACACGACTGAGCAACTTCACTTTCACTTTTCACTTTCATGCATTGGAGAAGGAAATGGCAACCCACTCCAGTGTTCTTGCCTGGAGAATCCCAGGGACAGGGGAGCCTGGTGGGCTGCCGTCTATGGGGTCACACAGAGTCGGACACGACTAAAGTGACTTAGCAGCAGCAGCAACATACAGTAATACACTTTTCAAATTGCCGCTCAAATCTTTGGAAGTATAAATATAACTAGTAATGAACTTCTCATATAGATCTATGTTAAGCAACACAGGTCTATTTTTACATTCACTGAACACTGTAGAGTACCTTCCAGTCTTTTCCAAGACTGTTAAATTGAGACAAGCAATTGAACAATTTGTTCTATTTCCATTTTTTTTTAAGTGAATGGATTGAAATCTTAAATGTGAAAATGTGAATGTACATTTCTAAATTGCAACTTTTCTACTGAGTGTGTGCACCATACTTTTGGAATCTTATTTAACAACAAAAACAGGAAAACTAAAAACCAAAATACACATGATACATTTTCTCAGAATACATAACATTATAAGTATAAAAAAATTTGCCTGCAATGTGGTAAACCCAGGTTCGATCCCTGGGTTGGGAAGATCCCCTGGAGAAGGAAATGGCTACCCACTCCAGCATTCTTGCCTGGAGAATTTCATGGACAGAGGAGCCTGGCAGGCTACAGTCCATGGGATCGCAGAGTCAGACATGACTGAGTGACTAACCACTTTCAAACCATTCATGGGCCATCACTGGCTTAATGAATGATTACACTTTTCACCTCATTATTTCTTCAGAATTACTTCTTTCTTGGAGAATGAAATTGTTACACACAAAACAAATCTACCCATAGTAATAAATAGAATGTCCTTTTATTTACCTAGATATATAAAAAGTAAAACAGTCTTTCCCTACATATACATCAGTATTTCTGATATGCAAATTGTTTAATAATTCACAAAGGGATTTTAGAGACAGCTCACTTGATATAACAGCTCTGTGAAGTATTATTTACTCCAGTGTTATAGATGAGGAAACAGAACCAGAGAGATTAAAGTGGAGCCCTGGGTCTTACTTCCAAATTCATTCCTTCATTCATTTCTAACTGAAGGCCGGCTCTTGTTCTGGACACCATGCAGGATATTAAGGATTCAGGGAGAGCAAGCAGTGTATACCCATATGCAGGACACAAGGGCAAGTACAAAGTTCAAAGAGGGCACAATGGGGCCGTACTCAACCCAAATTTAATTGTAGAAAAGCAGACCACTTTCTAGAGAAGGCAATGCCAGGCTGAGTCCTCAAAGACAAACCCAGTGTTCTCACCACCCAATACCTTCCTTGACTCACCAGCCTTCCACATGGCTAACAAAACATGTGCTCAAAATGGTATTCGTTCCAGAAGACACCTGCACTGCACACCCAGGAAGTGCCCGCCCAGTGCTATCTTCTACAATCCTGTTAACTCTAGAGAAAAAGTGAGTTCTCCATAAAAAGAAGCCTAAAAAGGAGGGGATATATGTGTACTTAGGGCTGATTTCATGTTGAGGTTTGACAGAAAACAACAAAATTCTATAAAGCAATTATCCTTCAATAAAAAAACAAATTAATAAAAAAAAACCTACTATGCGTGTGTGACAGAGCATTTCAGACAGAGGATGTTACCTCTGGGCATGAGCAGGAAAACTCATTCTCGTGAGATGAGCCTGGAGGGACTTGGAACCACAATCCACTTGTTGTTTAGTCACTCCATCATGTCTGACTTTCTGTGACCCCATGGACTACAGCCCACCAGCCTCCTCTGTCCATGGGATTTTCCAGGCAAGAATACTGGAATGGGTTGTCATTCCCTTCTCCAGGGATCTTTCGATCCAGGGATCAAACCCGCATCTCCTGCTTGGCAGGCATATTCTCCTAAGGAGCCCTAGGATCCACTTAGTGTTGTCCAAATGCCTCGTATGGACCCACGGATAAAGGCTAGGAAAGGGGAGGAGGATGGAGGCCAGAGTTGCTGGTATAAAGTCTGTTCTAAGAAAATAATAGGAGAACCAAACTCCATGCTATCAGGAAAAAAGGCTGTCCTTCCCTATTTTGTTGTTGTTTGGTCACTAAGTCATGTCGGACTCTTTGTGACTCCATGGACTGTAGCCCACCAGGCTCCTCTGGCCATGGGATTTCCCAGGCAAGAAAGAATACTGGAGTGGGTTGCAATTACCTTCTCCAGTGGATCTTCCCAACCCAGGAATCAAACCTGCACTGGAGGTCTCCTCCTCAAGTTATAAAATGCCCTTACCCCTTGAGCAACAAAGATTTCCAGCAACTTTTACTAAAGATAAAACATCCCCCCAATATAGGCTATTTATATTCCAGCTATAGAATATCTTCAACCCTCCTCTTTCTCCCAATGAAAAATGATACCCAAATGAAAAAAAAATACATTTTTTATTCTGAACTTTTCACAAACAGTCCCATTCTTTTTAAACTCATGGAGAAAAATGTTAGTTTGAGTTTCAAACCACTATTAGTGAAGCAAGAAAACTAAGGAAACATCTTTTAAGGAAATCAAAGACAGTGTATGATTTTGACACAACAAAGCTAGTGTCTCAATGTTCATTTTTATTAATAATGTTTTTAAAAAAGAGGAGGCAGTCTTTGAAGAAAAGTACCTCATTTCCCAATGCTTTGGGTTCTTATAGGGGACTCTGATATTCATGGACTGCACATTTAGAGTTTGGGCCATTTCAAAGCACTTCCTGCCCAAGCCGTAAAGCAGAGTAATAAATTTAAGGTATTATTAACATTCTAGTCATATCACATATGGACTGTAAGATGGGTTTGATTATTTGCTTTTTTAAAGTTCCTTACACAAAGTTGTCTAGATTTCATCTTTTAATTTTACATGAGGACCTCATAGGTTGAAGATTTACTGAAAACAAATGGGCAGGAACTTTTGATCCTACATTTTAAAAGAAAAAATATTGGGTAGAGGGATAAATTGGGAATTAGTCAACAGATACATAACTGTGTGTATGTAACAGATATATAACCTTTGACTGTGTGGATCACAATAAACTGTGGAAAATTCTGAAAGAGATGGCCATACCAGACCACCTGACCTGCCTCTTGAGAAACCTGTATACAGGTCAGGAAGCAACAGTTAGAACTGGACATGGAACAACAGACTGGTTCCAAATAGGAAAAGGAGTATGGAAAAGCTGTATATTGTCACCCCACTTATTTAACTTATATGCAGAGTACATCATGAGAAACGCTGGGCTGGAAGCACAAGCTGGAATCGAGATTGCTGGGAGAAATATCAGTAACTTCAGATATGCAGATGACACCACCCTTAGGGCAGAAAGTGAAGAACAACTAAAAAGCCTCTTGATGAAAGTGAAAGAGGAGGATGAAAAAGTTGGCTTAAAGCTCAACATTCAGAAAACTAAGATCATGGCATCTGGTCCCATCATTTCATGGCAAATAGATGGGGAAACAGTGGCTGACTTTATTTTTTTGGGCTCCAAAATCACTGCAGATGGTGATTGCAGCCATGAAATTAAAAGACGCTTACTCCTTGGAAGGAAAGTTATGACCAACCTAGACGGCATATTAAAAAGCAAACATTACTTTGCCAGCAAAGGTCCATCAGTCAAGGCTATGGTTTTTCCAGCAGTCATGTATGGATGTGAGAGTTGGAATATAAAGAAAGCTGAGCGCCAAAGAATAGATGCTTTTGAATTGTGGTGTTGGAGAAGACTCTTGAGAGTCCCTTAAACTGCAAGGAGATTCAACCAGTCCATCTTAAAGGAGATCAGTCCTGGGTGTTCATTGGAAGGACTTATGTTGACGCTGAAACTCCAATACTTTGGCCACCTCATGCGAAGAGCTGACTCATTTGAAAAGACCCTGATGCTGGGAAAGACTGAGGGCAGGAGGCGAAGGGGATGACAGAAGATGAGATAGTTGGATGGCATCACCGACTCGATGGACATATGGGTTTGGGAGGATTCCGGGAGTTGGTGATGGACAGGGAGGCCTGGCGTGCTGCGGTTCATGGGGTCGCAAAGAGTTGGACACGACTGAGCGACTGAACTAAACTGAAGATAACATAACACTATATATAAAATAGATACATAGAACGTATAATGGCAGAGAATCTGAAAAAGAATATATATCTATAAGAATATATATATGTGTGTGTGTGTAACTGAATCACTTTGCTACTACCTGAAATACTGTAAATCAAGTATAAAAGAAAGAAAGTGAAGTCACTCAGTCGTGTCTGACTCCTTTCAACCCAATGGACTGTATCCGACCAGGCTCCTCCATCCATGGGAGTTTCCAGTCAAGAGTACTGGAGTGGGTTGCCATTTCCTTCTCTAGGGGATCTTCCCAACCCAGAGATCGAACCTGGGTCTCCTGCATTGCAGGCAGATGCTTTACTGTCTGAGCCACCAGCGAATAAATAAAAGAGGAAATATGACTCTGGACCTATCTTCTCATTACCATTTTTGGACACTCCCTGAGAATAAGAGATTAAATCTAAAAAGCACAGGACAAAAGCACTATTATGTACATGCTTTTCTTTGATCTTCACCACAACCCTTTGAGGTAGCTACTACTCCCCATTTTACAGAAAAAATAATTGAGGCTCAGAAGCCAAGTCACTCAGTCTTTGTACAACTACTTTGTAATTGTTCTTGAGAGACAAAATTTTTTTGAAACTCACTGAATGGAGAACACGGTGTTAGCAAAGCACCGTACTTCCCAATAACGTGTGTTCTGCCCCTCGGATGTCTGACGGGCACACACATCTTCTGAGAAGATGGAAACTCATCAGCTTGGGGAGAAAATGCCAAGTTTAAAGCGTGGCTTGTTAGAGAGGGAGCTATCACAGATTATTAATTTAGCCTTCTCTCCCTGCGAGTGTTTGATGTAAATGGCAAGGGTTCGAAGGTCAAAGAGGAAGAAGTATGTGCTTTAATTTCTCCCCCCTAGAGGTGCAAGAGTGTTTTCTATTAACAAAAACCCTGTAGCCAACAAATCCTGGGCTTGGATCAAACAGCCCTCCATCTTTTAAGTTATAACATCACAGGGAGACATTTCAAGAGGAAACCAAGCCCAGCCAGGCCTGTCGTACCAGAGAGAGAGAACGCTGTTCTGCCCTTTGGGGATTTGAAATGCAACTTTCTTTTTGCTGAAACAGCTTAGTGACAGACAAAAATGTCCCCAAATAGTTATTCTTGATCTATAGACAGGTGCTAAATGGAGGGAAAAAAAAAAGTGGGCAGAGGCTGAGTTTAGCCATTTGTACCTGAAGAACCACCCGCTTTGGCCAGAGCTATTAGGAACAGAAATTTTGGCAACAAATGTTGGTTCACTGGGCTATGTTTGAGTAAAATAATAATAGTCAAAACAATCTGTGCTTCACTCAGTACATGATGCATAATAAACATCCAATAAATAGTGGCTAATCATACTCTAGCATTTTCCCGGTGACTTAGCGGTAAAGAATCCGTTGGTCAATGCAGGAGACGCTGGTTCCATCTCTGGGTCAGGAAGATTCCCTGGAGAAGGAAATGACAAGACACCCCAGTATTCTTGCCTGGGAAATCCCATAGACAGAGGAGCCTAGCAGGCTACAGTCCAAGGGGTTGCAAAAGAGTCAGACACAACTTAGTGACTAAACAACAACAAATCATATTATGCTTTCTTCTTCCCTGCCCTTAATAACACAGAAGAGCCATCCTACTCATTTCTCATCCCCATACACACACCCACAACCATCACTGCTGCTCAAAAAGTCTAGAAGTGAGAGATGAAACAAGAAATTTTGAAGACACAGCAACATTTTCTTTCATAAAGAAGAGCTAAAACTTTGTGGGACCTCTGGCACCAGGCATTGTGCCAGATATTCACTTATAATCCTACAACAATTAGTAAATGTACCCCCAATTTTTACAGTGAGGAACTTGAGGTTCAGAAGGGCAGTGAGAAAGCTTGGATGAAAATCCAAGATTCTCCCAACAGGCTTTTGTGAATTGGCCTAGTTGGGAATGAGGCCTGTTTTATAATCCCTCTGGGTGAATGCTATTCTAAACAACAGACTTCAAAACGAGCTTTGGAAGACAGACTGTTTGTAAACTGAGGACCGCTAGAACTATTCACATCTCTTGTCACATTTAGGGGCACCTCTGCTACTTAAAAATGGCTTTTAGTTTGAAGCCCATCCACAAAGCCTACAAGAAGGCAAGTATTCCCTTTCCTGTCAAGACAGTGCTTAGAGAATGGGGCAAACCCCAGGCAGCTCAGTTGAAAAAAAGAAGAAAGAAAAATCCAAGTGATGGGTTTATAGGAAATACACAGAGGAAGAGCAAAGCATAGTAATTGTTTACAGGCCACTAGTGAGTCTTCTAAAAAGGCCAGGAGAAATGGGGCTTGGGAGAGTCTAGTCTGAAAAGAGTTAATCCCTCAGACAATTTCTCCAGGGCACGTGACACATCTACACCCATCAGGCAAAAGTCTTGACCACTGCACCACATAATTTTCCCCAACTGACCCTCAGCCCCCTGCTGTTCCCAGCCTGCTTACTAATCACCCCAGGAGAAAGTCTGCCTCAGGAAAGCAGGACTGTATTTTGTTGACCCCTCTTTCTTCAGCATCTTTGAGAATACTAAGCTAGTAGCAGACATTAAATATAATGAAATGAAGAACATGGGCCCGAGGGCTTCAGTAGTTGTGGCACAAGGGCTCAGCAGTTGCAGCTTCCAGGCTCCAGAGAGGAGGCTCAATAGTTGTGGCCCAGAGGCTCAGTTGTTCCATGGCAGGTGACTTTGAGAAGATCGCACACTGCAACCAGAGAGTAACCCCAGCTCACCACAACTAGAGAAGAGCCCACGCAGAACGAAGACCCAGCACAGCCAAAAATAGACAAATAAAATTATAATGAAAGATTACTTATCATTTACTCAATTTTCCTGGTTAACATGTTTAGCTCAGTTCAGTCGCTCAGTCGTGTCCAACTCTGCGACCCCATGGACTGCAGCATGCCAGGCCTCCCTGTCCATCACCAACTCCCAGAGTCCACCCAAACCCATGTTCATTGAGTTGGTGATGCCATCCATCCATCTCATCCTCTGTCATCCCCTTCTCCTCCTGTCTTCAAACTTTCCCAGCATCAGGTCTTTTCAAATGAGTCAGTTCTTCGCGTCAGGTGGCCAAAGTATTGGACTTTCAGCTTCAACATCAGTCTTTCCAATGAATATTCAGGACTGATTTCCTTTAGGATGTACTCGTTGGAGCTCCTTGCTGTTTAAGGGACCCTCAAGAGTCTTCTCCAACACGACAGTTCAAAAGCATCAATTCTTCAGCACTCAGCTTTCTTTGTAGTCCAACTCTCACATCCATACATGACCACTGGAAAAACCATAGCCTTGACTAGATGGACCTTTGTTAGCAAAGTAATGTCCTGTTTTTTAATGCCATCTAGATTGGTCATAACTTTTCTTCCAAGGAGCAAGTGTCTTTTAATTTCACAGCTGCAGTCACCATCTGCAGTGACTTTGGAGCCCCCAAAATAAAGTCTGTCACTGTTTCCACTGTTTCCCCATCTATTTCCCATGAAGTGATGGGACCAGATGCCATGATCTTAGTTTTCTGAATGTTGAGCTTAAAGCCAACTTTTTCACCCTCCTCTTTCACTTTCATCAAGAGGCTCTTCAGTTCTTCTTTGCTTTATGCCATAAGGGTGGTATCATCTGCATATCTGAGGTTATTGATATTTCTCTCGGCAATCTTGATTCCAGTTTGTGCTTCATCCAGCCCAAGGTTTCTCATGATGTACTCTGCATAAAAGTTAAATAAGCAGGGTGACAATATACAGTCTTGACATACTCCTTTCCTGATTTGGAACCAGTCTGTTTCATATCCAGTTCTAATTGTTGCTTCTTGACCTACATACAGATTTCTCAAGAGACAGGTCAGGTGGTCTGGTATTCCCATCTCTTGAAGAATTTTCCACAGTTTGCTGTGATCCACACAGTCAAAGGCTTTGGCATAGTCAATAAAGCAGAGCAGATATTTCTTCTGGAACTCTCTTGCTTTTTCAATGATCCAGCGGATGTTGGCAATTTGATCTCTGGTTCCTCTGCCTTTTCTAAGATGAGCTTGAACATCTGGAAGTTCACAGTCCACATACTGTTGAAGCCTGGCTTAGAGAATTTTATGCATTACTTTGCTAGCATTTGAGATGAGTGCAATTGTGTGGTAGTTTGAGTATTCTTTGGCATTGCCTTTCTTTGGGATTGGAATGAAAACTGACCATTTCCAGTCCTGTGGTCACTGCTGAGTTTTCCAAATTTGCTGGCATATTGAGTGCAGCACTTTCACAGCATCATCTTTTAGGATTTGAAACAGCTCAACTGGAATTCCATCACCTCCACTAGCTTTGTTGGTAGTGATGCTTCCTAAGGCCCACTTGACTTCGCATTCCAGGATGTCTGGCTCTAGGTGAGTGATCATACCATCGTGATTATCTGGCTTGTGAAGATCTTTTTTATATAGTTCTCCTGTGTATTCTTGCCACCTCTTCTAAATATCTTCTGCTTCTGTTAGGTCCATACCATTTCTGTCCTTTATTGAGCCCATCTTTGCATGAAATGTTCCCTTGGTATCTCTAATTTTCTTGAAGAGAAATGTTTAGCTACAAGAATCATTTCAAAGGTGTTATATAGTGATGTGAATGTTTTGAGGAAAAAAGCATTTACAGAATGCTAATGTGATGAGAAAACTGAGAAGAAATAGTAATGTCAATACAATTTTGATCTTAATCTCATACCTCATATTGAGAGAACCAATATATAATAATGATATTCTCATGAAAAGGAAAGTACCTAAAATTACTAAATAAGCCATCCTGCTCAGTAGATTGTATGCACACTTTAGGTGGATTGAAAGAATGGATGGAGGAACAATGGTGGTTGTGTTAGTAGCCTTTCCAGCTCTTGATTCAATGTCAGATATTTTGGGAATGGCACCACAAATCTTTACTTCAATAATTTATGAACATGCTAAATGAAACTTCAACAAGAAGTTCACTGTGTTACATAGTCCTATAACTCTTGAATCAGCTTAAACAGAAGACAAATTTTGGAGGGTAAGCTAAAAAAAAAGCATCCTTTTCGTACTTCACCTCCTTGAAAACATTTTACTATGTCATAATGAGATTCTCTAAACAATGGATTGTTGATAACTTTGTCCAAAATAGGTGATAATTGTTCTCGTAACTATAAACCTCTCAAAAATCATTTATTAAAATCCAATGAATGCTGTATTTATGTTGATTGGAAATACATTAACTATTATTTCATTTCAATAACTAAATGAACTACATGCAGGCTATTTAATTACCACACCCTAAAGTAGCAATTCTCTTCATGACTTTTCTAAATATCATTATGGAATGGACACAGCCAAACAAGAAATTAGGGAAGGGCAAATGGAGATTGGTAAAAAACCTGAAATTTTCAAAACACAAATTATAAAGTATCTGTCGCTAGTGCTTAGAAACATAATTCTGTCTGTAAAGTATATTAAGATGTTTCAGTAGTGTTCATAAAATGTAAATTCGACTAGCATGGGTAATTCCAAACCTCACATAAAGCTAAAATTATATTCTAATATATATATATTATTAAAATCATCTCTGAAACTAATTGATTGAGTTCTTATATTAATCAAATAGTTAAGCAGTCCTGGATCATTATACTGACATGATACCATGCCTATGTTTCATATAAGTGATCAGTAAATAATTAAATTTTTAGGAGGGGGTGAATGGAGTCTAGCAGAATGAAGACACCAGTCAAAATGATGAAAATGATTCCCATATTCTGCTGCCACTGGAATAACAGAGATAACTATAGTACATTTTTTATTATCTCCCTTCTGTCCAAATCACTCAATACGTAACAGTCATCAGAAGTGGGTGGAATCAATTGCACGCCTAATTCTTGGAACAGGTCCTAATGGGCACAAATGATTGTCATTCCATCCTCTTGCATTCCACTCACCACAGTAAGGTCCAGTCAGGATGAGCCCAAGGCATCCTACAAGAGGAGGGGGCTTTTTACTCTCCTGGAGTCTGCTGTGCCCCAGACAGACCTGGGATCACCAAACTCATTTTACTACAGGCAAAGCCAGCCTGAGGGTTAGCTAACTCCTCGAGGGTGATGGAGCCAGGGGGATGTTGGGGTGGGGGTGGAGAAAAGAAGCCTTGGCTTTAATCAAACTATGCCTGAAGCTTACATTACACGTAAATCTCTCAGTTAAGCCAACAAACTATCTTTTAAGGAAGTTTCCTGAGTTTTTGGGATGGGTTGTTACTTGCAATTCTAAACATCCTAACAGAACCACAGATGATGATGGTGATGTGTCTCTGACAGACAGACACGGCCACCCTTACAACAGCCTGGAGCTGTGGCAGCTATTATTTTCCTCCTTTATAAAGTGAACAGCTGAGGCTATGAAGAGGGGGAAAGAATTTATCAAAAGTTACACGGCTGGTAAGCTAAGATCTCAACCGCCTTTGAGGATCTATCACTCCATGCAGTATCTGTACACAGGAAGGAGATTACCACTGTTGTCTCATTTTCTGTATTGAAAACTCTTCTTTTCTTGAATTGTTATTCTGCAGTAGCTGTCCTACTTTCTCTCAAATCATAGCCTTAGCCCAGTGGGCCTTTGTGGAATGTAAAGCATTAAATAACACAATTTCATCATATTTAAATGAAATCACAAAGGTAAAAGTGGCATTACCTGTCCATGAAGGATAAATACCTTCATTACTCTGTCTCCTTGCTTCCATTTCTGCCTTTCCCCACCCACATCCCCCAAGCAACCAAGGCACCCAATAGCCAGAGGGATATTATTAAAGCGAAAATCAATCACGACCACGTCACTCCCTGCCTCAAATCGGCCCATGGCCTCCAATTTCAGCCAGAATAAAATCTAGACCCTTCGGTTCCCACTGTAACTATCCTCTCTCCTCTTCCTCCACTGCCACCCTCCTTCAGTGCCTCCTTTCGGCTTTCCTTTCAAACACCCTGACCCGTTCTCCTCTCTGGCCCTGTGCTCTCTACTTCTTTCCCAAGTGCCTTCCAGGCCCTCCTCCCCAAACACATTCAAGTCTTAGCTCCCTCAGCAGGCTTCTTTCAAATGGCACAGTAGCCTAATTTAACTCCTTCCCAGAACCGATCAGGGTCCAGTGTTATCTTGATTTATTTTTTTGCATAGCTAAATCTCTCTCTCTCCCAGAAGGCAAGCCTCTCAAAAGCAAGGGGGATTCAGTTGGTTCATCACTATACCCCACGCCTAGAGCAGTGCTGAGGTGTACAGGAGTACAGGGGGTCAACCAATAGTTACTAAGATTAACCGATTAACTCTAAGATTCTACAAAGGCCACAGTAACCAAAACTCTTATATAATGCTTTATTTTTAGCTGAAAACAAGAACTGCAAACTCCAGAATTCTCTTTTAAAGATTTTTTAGCTATCGTAGATCATACTTGATTCTTTCTAATCCTGGGCACCATTATTTTTTAAGCTATGAAAGCAAATTTATGAAAACACAGTTCAGTTCAGTTGCTCAGTTGTGACTCACATTCATACATGACTACTGGAAAAACCATAGCTTTCTCACATTCATACATGACTACTGGAAAAACCATTCATACATGACTACTCACATTCATACATGACTACTGGAAAAACCATAGCTTTGACTAGACAGACCTTTGTTGGCAAAGTAACGTCTCTAGTTTTTAATATGCTGTCTAGGTTGGTCATAACTTTTCTTCCAAGGAGTAACCATCTTTTAATTTCATGGCTGCAGTCACCATCTGCAGTGACTTTGGAGCCCCCCAAAATAGTCTGTCACTGTTTCCACTGTTTCCTCATCTATTTGCCATGAAGTGATGGGACCAGATGCATAAGACCCAATTTCCCCCTCAGTCAGTCTTTCCCATCAGGAAGCTTCCATAAGCCTCTTATCCTTCTTCATCAGAGGGCAGACAGACTGAAAACCACAATCACAGAAAACTAACCAATCTGATCACATGGACCACAGCCTTTTCTAACTCAATGAAACTATGAGCCATGCCGTGTAGGGCCACCCAGGGCAAATGGGTCATGGTGGAGAGTTTTGACAAAATGCAGTCCAATGGAGAAGGGAATGGCAAACCACTTCAGTATTCTTGCCTTGAGAACCCCATGAACAGTATGAAAAGGCAAAAAGATGAAAAAACAATGTCACTTTAAAAAACAACAGTGGTAGAATTTGGTACTCATAAGGAAAATTAAAAGCACATCTGAATTTTTTTTCAAGTACCTACTTCTCAAAACTCAATAACAGGCACATAGGAACTTTGGGGAGTAATGAAAATGTTATAAAACTAGATGGCAATGATCAATGTACAAATATACAAATTTTAAAAATCAGTCATTTTTTTAAAATAAGGAATAAGGAAACAACCCAATTTCAAAGTGGGTAGATGTTTTCACATTTCACCAAAAAAGATAGGCTAATTGCAAATAGGCAAGTGAAAAAAATGCTTTGCACCATTATTCATTAGGGAAATATTCATTAAGATCACAATGAGATACCACTTCACACATTTTACAATGGATAACATTAAAATGGGCTTCCCTTGTGGCTCAGCTGGTAAAGAATCCACCTGCAATGCAGGAGACCTGGGTTAGATCCCTGGGTTGGGAAGATACCCTGGAGAAGGGAAAGGCTACCCACTCCAGTATTCTGACCTAGAGAATTCCTAGTCCATGGAGTCGCAAAGAGTCAGACACGACTGAGCACATTTTATAATGGGTAACATTAAAATGATTGACCCAATCAAGTTCTGAAGAGGCTGTGGTGCTCCCAGGACTTTTACCCATTGCTGGTGGGACTATATAATGAGATAGCCCCTTTGGAAAACAAACTGCCAGTTTTCAACAAAGTTTAACATACACTTAGCATGCTAGTCCCACCCCTTGAAGTATGAGGACTCATACTGAAACTGAAGCTTTAATACTTTGGCTACCTGACAGGAAGTGCCAACTCATTGGAGAAGACCCTAATGCTGAGAAAGATTGAGAGCAGGAGAAAAGGGGGGTGACAAAGGATGAGATGGTTGGATGGCATCATCAATTCAACGGACGTGAGTTTGAGCAAACTCCAGGAGATGTGGAAGGACAGGGAAGACTGGTGTGCTGCAGTCCATGGGGTTGAAAGAGTCAGATATGACTAAGCAACTGAACAACAAGTATGAAAACTATGTTCAAACAAAAACTTGTATGAGAATGTTTACCGTAGGAATATTTATAGATTTATGACCTCAAAAAATCCAAATGTTTTTCAGTTGCTGAATGGACAAACTGTGGTACATATGCACAATGGGACTATACTCAGCAATAAAAAGGAATAAACTATATATATATTAACGTGGATGAATTTCAAATGCATTATGCTAATTTAAAAAGTCAAGACTCAAAATGTATATCATAATGCCTCCATTTACATGACACTCTGGAAGAAGCAAAATTAGAGATAGAGATGGTTTTCAGGCATGGCAGGTTGGAGTGTAGGGGAGTTGGGGAGGGGAAGGAATAACTACAAAGAAACAGCACTGGAGAATTTTGAAGGGTGATTAAAAACTTCCATATTTAGATTGTGGTGAGAATTACATGATGTGCATCCGTGGACCTCTACACCAAAAAGAGTAGATTTTCACGCTCATTAGGGTGGCTATTATTAAAAAAAAAAAAAAAAAAAAAGTGTTGGCAAGAATGTGAATTATTGTGAATTGTTGGTAAGTATGTAAAATGGTACAGCCACTCTGAACCATTAATGCCACAACTGCACTCTTAACAATAATTAAAATTTTAAAAATGTATGTTATATACATTTTGCTGTTTGTTGTTCAGTCACTACGTCATGTCTGACTCTTTGGAACCCCATGGACTGCAGCATGCCAGGTTTCCCTGTCCTTCCCTATCTCCCAGAGTTTGCTCAAACTCATGTCCATGGAGTTCACCGAGTTGGTGATGCCATCCAACCATCTCATCCTCTGTCCCTCCCTTCTCCTCCTGCCCTCAGTCTTTCCCAGCATCAGGATCATTTTACAATCTTAAAATTAAAATTTTAAAAAGTCTGATGCACTTCAAAGATTTGGTTCTGAACTGTCAAGGTCACTTTAAAAAGTGATCATTGCTAGCTATAGGGGGGAGAAAACAGTACATTTTATTGTGTGTAAATCTATCTAAATGACTGTAACATAATGGAAGGAAAGAACATCTGAATCACTACTGCAGGACTTCATTGTTGTAATCACAGTTTGCTCTGGAAATCTGTTTTGTTTATCCCCTTTAACGAAAAAGAAATAACATGGAAAGCATGAGTTTTTTGTTTTTTTTTTTTAATTCATAGGTGTAGAACGATGAAGTCACATTTACATTTTTCTCCTATTTTAATTTTTAATGAATTTGTAGTCTCCTATCCCCACTCCTCTTCTCTCTCTCCTCTCTGTTGGAAGAGAGAACAAACGGCCTACCATCAATTTTCCAACATCCAGACCTCTATCCACCCGGGGTCTTTCAGCATCTTCACCCTTCTAATGGGTCCATACCAGTAAAGGCATAACCAAAAGAGTTTGGGGAAACACTTATGCTTGCATCGATTAGGAATAAGATTCAAATCCCTCATATGCATCATTTTTCTCCTCTTATACTAATAAGACAGCCACTTGGTTTTCTTTCAGTTCTTTAAGTATGCCAAAGTTTACTCTCAAGACCTCTGCACGGGCTGTTCCAATGCTAGCCAACATCCTCACCCTCCTCCTTTCTGATTGGTTCCCCCTTCTTTTGCTAGCCCCACCTCCACCTCTCCTCTGATCGGTTCCTCTACCTCTCTGTTCCCTCCGCATTACCTTCTGTGATTACTTCCCAGGCCATCCAGTTCTCGGTTGTTGCTCCCACCCACTGCTGCTGCTAAGTCAATTCAGTTATGTCCGACTCTGTGCGACCCCATAGACGACAGCCCACCAGGCTCCCCCATCCCTGGGATTCTCCAGGCAAGAACACTGGAGTGGGTTGCCATTTCCTTCTCCAATGCGTGAAAGTGAAGTCGCTCAGTCCTGTCCGACTCTTAGCGACCCCATGGACTGCAGCCTACCAGGCTCCTCCGCCCATGGGATTTTCCAGGCAAGAACACTGGAGTGGGGTGCCATTGCCTGCTCCCATCCACATTGTTCGATAAATATTTGTTAGTAATTAATTGTAAGGGCCAAGCCCATTCCATAAGAAAATAGCAGTGAACAATACAAAGCTTACCTGTGGGAAGTTAGGGAATATGACAAAACAAAATGAATGGGGTAAGGAGGCAGAGTGAGGAGAGGGAAAGGAGGATACCGTTTTAAAGAAGATGGGCAGGTAAAGAATTTTTTTTTTTTTTTAATTTTTATTCCCAGATAAAAGAAACAGCAAGTTCAAACGCTCTGGGGCAAGGACGTGCTTGGAGCATTAGAGCAACATTACGCGTTGGGGGGTGGGGGTTGAGGAGGGGGAGGGTGGGAACTCGATGGTGGGAGGGGAGATAAGAAATAAAGTCAAAGATATCAGAGACCAGGTCACTCGGGCTGTAAAAGCCACTGTAATTTTGAATTTTACCCTGGAGTCAGATGGGAGCCTTTAGAGAGTTTTGAGCCGAGAAATGACATATCTGACATATATTAAAAGGATTTCCCTTGTTGTCTTTCCAATAATCCTTGTTTCTTTCATAACATTACTAAAACAATTTATAACTCATATTTATATGATTACTTCTTTAACGTATTTCCCCTAGTTAGGTGCAGAGGGCGGCTCTTATTCAGAGAGGACATCAGCCAAGCACAATAAGAGTAGAGATCTTGTCTCTCTTCTTTTAACCAGGAACTCAAATGCAAGCATAGTACCTGACATACAGTATGTGCTCAACACATATTCACTAAATGAACTAGCTGATGAATCTAATCTCTAGGATAACAGAGCTCTAAGTACATAATTTGCAAGTATACACACATTTTGGTATTTTTTTTAATATTCCTAAATGGCCTGGATATACATACTTAAGCTTTCTCCAACAGGAAGAAATAAAACATCAGAACTCAATCAATAATTAAGGTGCTTACTTCTAGACACTGTCACTCATCTGAAACATTTTACATCTTTAGTAGCAAATGCAGGCTCAAGACATTATACTTAAGTCTGGAGTAGGTAATGAAATGGAAACATAGTAGCAGAAGCTAAATTCAGAATAGTATCAGAAAGTTACAAAATCTACTGTTTAAAGAAAGTGAAAGGGAAAGGGAAGTCACTCAGTCCTGTCTGACTCTGTGACCCGGTGGACTGTAGCCCACCAGGCTCCTCTGTCCATGGGATTCTCCAGGCAAGAACACTGGAGTGGGTTGCCATTTCCTTCTCCAGGGGATTTTCCTGACCCAGGGATTGAACCCAGGTCTTCTGCATTGCAGGCAGACTCTTTAACCTCTGGGCCACCAGGGAAGCCCACTGTTTGAAGATGGCCACCCAATTTCTGTAGCCCAGACATTTTTGGAGTCCTCACCATGTGCCAGAGACAGTGTTAACACACCAGGACTACACAGATAAATAAATCTGGGCTCTTGTGAGAACTCACGCTCTAATAACTCATCTGTACAAAGCTTTACTGTTTGCAGCTCTTGCCCACATTTTTTAACTGATTACAACATGGATGCAAGTAAAATTTTCCAGGCCTCCTTGGAAATCTGAATTAACACTAACTGGGATATCAACCCATAACAAATGAGATGGTTTACAAATCAGCACACAGACTAGTCCCCCATCCCCACCTTCAAGAGAACAGGAGGGGCAAACAACCCCATTACACATAGGGTCAATGAAAACTACTCTGGATCCAAGATTGCTAAAAACCTCAGTTCTCCAGGCTTTCTCCAGAACTACCCAGAGCAGCAAAAACTCAGTGACAGTTCCCAGGGTGGGAGGAATCAAGCAGCAAGAGGCAGAAAACTGGCTCTGTGACAGCAGCCGAGAATATCTCTTATTCAGAGAGGACACCATCCAAGCAGAACGCACCACCTTGAGCACTTTGGCACCGCCTGTCCCTGAGCTGCCAGGAGAGGCATGGGCTTTGGAGAAAGCCGATCAATAAACATGGATGGAATCAGGACAAGGGAATCCAGGATCCCACTAAGGGGCCCAGGGAGCAATACAGTCAACAACAACAAAAAATCCCATTGACATTTTATTTGAGCTAGCAAATGTCTGATAAGAAACCCAACAGGTCTTTCTACCCTTCTCACTTCCCAGAGATGAATGCGAAGATCACAGCAAAACTGTTAACAATATTTAAATACACATATGTTTCACCAATAAGGCCATAAAAATATTCTCAAGCCATTTATAAATACTGTTACACATATCAGAGAGGTGACAGACTTCAAAATTTCTTCTTCAAGTATATTTTCATGGTTACACACAGCACAGCAATTGTTAGGGATTTGCGACCTCCCTGTGATATACATGTTTTTGCCCTATGTAGAACCCTACTTTATTTTCAAGTGACATGGAAATATGAAGACTATTTTAAGCTGGTTAATTATTTTATAGGCGGAGTCAGGGCAGACTGATGAATCGGTACTTCAGTGTATTTAAGGATCACTAATTTCTGACCATTCCTCTTTGAATTAAGATTTGTAAAAAGAAAAAAAAAAAGTTGGCCATCATATACGAGACTCAGTTTGTCTTGTTTCCTTAACATATGCCTTATCAGCTCTGCCACAGCTGAAGTGATTCCAAATTGCTTTATGACACACTTGGATTTTCTCCTGCTAATAATTTCTCCTTCCTGCCCATGACTGGCAGGCTTCTTCCACACTGCAGTAATGCGGAACAGCTAATTATCTACCAATCCACCTTGCTATTCCACACTTGGCAACTTTTATCTGCACAGGACAGCTGCACTCTCCCGTTTGAAGTGAAATGTCAGTCTCTGCTAATGCAACAAGACTTACATCACTAATGATGTCTCCACACTTTGAAGAAACAACTCAAAGCCTAATTAAAAATTCAGATTCATTCTCACTGGCTTGCTGATTTTCCCTGCCCTTCCACCAGGGCCTTGGAGTATCTTTTAAAATACCTGATGCAAAAATAAAATTGAAAAAAAAAAAAAAATCCAAGGGGAATCCAGAAAAAAAGAAAAAGTGCTGGAGTCTTGGGCTTTGACCTAGTCTTTAAAATAATTGTTATGGTTGGAACAGAATCAGGATGTTATCATGTACAACAGATAAGAATTTCCTCCACTGGCTTCTCTACGACAATGACAACAAAGCACAGTATTTCCAGGGAAATGTGGACCCGAAGCTGCTTCTCAGTTGACCCACACTGGTATTTGGGTATCAGAACTGTTGTAACGGTAATTAACTTAGAAATCATGGGACTATGTAAATCTGCAGTAGGGGAAAACTTCTTTTGAATTCAGAATGAAGAGGGGGAAGGTAAAGAGGCTTTCAAATGACATTTATTCTGTTTCATTATCCAATCAAATAAACAAACCCTCGAAAGTAATTGTACTATTACAATTTTCACAAAAAGAAAGAGCTTCATACTTCTAATAACTAGGGAGAGAGACGCAGTCCTGAAATTCAGTTCTAAAATAGCACTCTTTCTGAAAATTACAGGTAGAATTTCATTCTGAAGATTTTATATAAATACAAAAAATAAATAAAATCACAAAAGTTGTTCTTCCCTAAAGTTTTCTTCTTATGCTTTACCTTTTTAATTAAAAAAAAAAAAAAAAAGACTTTGGTTTGTACAGGTTCATAATTATAACCAGTTATTGATTACTTAAATTTGCTGTTTTAAAAATAGCTAACATCACTGTGGAGTCAGAATTTTGTATTTCTTCAATGGCTCACTGACTTCTAAGTATTTAAATAACAGCTTAAAAAAAAAAGTCATCTGTCAAATGAGACTATCAGTTATAAGTTCTCAATCATCAAAGAACTAAGCCAAAACATTTTTTCTTTTCAAAAGAAGAAATTAAAATAAAGCTTCTTGATTAAATCAAGTTTCCTTTCCATTTTAAAGCAAACATCTCTTGGGAAATGAAGCTCCCATGGGATAAGTACTGTGAAAAATGTCCAAAAGTAAGAATCCTAAAAAGTCAAGACCTGAATTCAAGGTCTATCATGTACTACTGGCGTGACCTCTAGAGAGCCACCGCCCACTGGGCCTCTGTTTCTCACCTATAAAATGAGGGGTAGGGGAGGTCTGACTTTCCCTCTGGTCCTTCTAGTTCTCATACACTTCATCAGTGGATCAGGGAGCAAAGACAGGCTCAGGGCAGGCCTGCTGAGCCTGGGTTTGTACAGCCCCTCAGGGCAGGCCACAGGCCACAGGCCACAGTGGGAGGCCAGCCAGCCCGTTTGCAGGTCAGAGGCAGGGAGACTGCAAAGTAGGCTCTCAAGAAACTGGACTGGGGGAAGGAGAGCCTAGGTACAGAGCAGGCCTTGGGGCTGCTGGTTGCTAAGCATTTAGCTAAAACCTAAATGACTTCAGTTGAGCTTTCTAGACAGCAAGCTCCTCATTTCTCCAGGTTTCTAGTTCATCTCCCCCAGAGCACATCCCCTCCAAAGACAAGACTCATGCACAGAAAGTAGCTAGTTCGCAACTCAAACACTACGAAGGCTTGGCCAGTCATATAGAAACTAAAGGGGAAAACCTACTTGAGAATGTGAGCAATGGGGCCACATGACCTGAGCCATAATCTAGCCTGGCTCAAACTCCTCCCCAGACTGTCCAATCACCTAGGGCAGCCTGTTCCTCTCTCAAGCAAGTGTAAACTGGGCATTTTGTTGTTACCTGCCATATATCTCACCGCCATGAAGGATCCAAGGATTCCACTACCCAAGCTGTATGCTTCTCTGAACTCTTCCTGTGCCCTTTCTTCCCCCTAGCTCTCTAAACTCCAAACCTTAAGGCCATCTTTCCATTCTCTGAAGAGCCATCACAAAAGAGTCTTCTGGGAACCCCACCCTCTGACTAACCAATTCCTATTCATTCTTCTTTTCCTGGAAGACCTTCCAGAAGCTTCCTCCACTTCTAAGCAGGTTAATATCCCTGACATACTTTCTCCAAGCATCTGGAACCTCCTTTTTCATACCATTTCATTGCCTTGGAAATTAACTGATGGATATCTCAGAATGAACATGGTGCCTGGCACCAAATAAACATTTAATGACTGTTTAAGTAATTATGATGACAGGAAGCTCATCTCCTACAACAACCCGACTTAAACTCTATTCTCTGAGAAAGCTGTCCCTTTTCTATTATACAGAAACTTACTTCCCCAGAATCTTTACACACAATCACTGACTTTACCTCCTAGAGCTCACTGAATAATTCTAACCCAGACACTGCAAATTGGTGGCCTCTGGCCTGATCCAGACAGCTGGCAGGTTTGGTTTGGCCCACACAGTGTTTTGTTTTGTTAATCTGAATTAGTTGCCAACATTTTAAGAATTGAGAGATTTTGTTGAAAACCCAGAGACCCAGCTTCTCCTGAAAACCAGAGTCAAGTGGCAACACTGGCCCCACACTGCCACATGGCAGCAATTGGCAGAGCTGGGTAGCACCTGCTTTTCAGCCCTGGCATGTGCCCTCCCTTTCCAACAACCAACACCATGCCCTACTGATCTATACCTGGCTTGCCTCACTCTGCCTAACTGAACCCTGGAAATGTTAGAGTTAGCAACCCTGGGGTGGGCATAGATCTTGATCCCATATTTCAGCATTTTTTTCTACACTGTCTTGGCCCATTCAAATTAGTTTAGCTTCACTGATAAAACATGAGCTCTAGGAGGGAAAGCACTGGACATTCTATACTTTCCCCTCCACTCTCCTGGCCTCAGATTCTACACTACCATCTGCTGACAAACTCATCAGAAGATAAATATGTCCACAGTCAGTCTTTTCTCTTCAGCCTCCTGCCTTTCCTTACAGTTTATTTTGCTTTGTTCCTTTCTCCATCCTGCCTTTCATCTCTGAAATAGGGAGAAAGCAGGAGTGAGAAGACATGGCTCAGACTGTAAGCTGGCCACTAAGAAAACACAGAAACTCACAGCCTCGTGGGGAAAGCCAGGCATGAAAATGAGGGCCAGATGGCACGTGCCCAGGAGAAAAAAGGGGTCCTAGAGGAGCTTCCCAAAAGAATCTTAGGTGTTACATCTGGAAGGCAAAGGAGGCTGCTGGACAAAGGTACCAGCTATTTTGTAAAGGGCTAGGGAATGCACGGGAGAAGGCAATGACACCCCACTCCAGTACTCTTGCCTGGAAAATCCCATGGACGGAGGAGCCTGGTGGGCTGCGGTCTATGGGGTTGCACAGAGTTGGACACGACTGAAGCGACTTAGCAGCAGCAGGGAATGCACAATGGCTCAGTGGGAAAAGAATCCACCTGCAATGCAGGAAACCAGGGTTCAATCCCTGGGTGAAGATGATCCCCTGGAGAAGGAAATAGCAACCCACTCCAGTGTCCTCACCTGGGAAATTCCATGGACAGAGAAGCCTGGCAGGCTGTAGGCCATGTCATGACCGAGAAACTAAACCACCACCACCACACGGCAATCATTTTGCTCAGGCATGTTCTAAAAAATTTTAAGTATATACCCTCTAAAATATTTGTATTGATGGACTGCAAATTCTATATACTAGTATATCAATATATTATGCCTATTATAAAACATTAACATAGAAATTAAATAAGAATGTAATAAAAATGTTACAGATAGAATCATGGGATACCTGGAATTTCCTTCAAAATAATCAGGAGGGAGGGAAAGAGCAGGTAGAGGCAGAGATGAAACCAGCCTGACCACAAGTAGATAGCTTGTTTAAGCTGGGTAAGAGATACAGGAATATTTTTATGCTCTTCTCTTTACTTCTATATATTTTTTCAAATCCTTGTATTAAAAAAAGCTTAAAAGTAAATAAGGGAATTCCCTGCTGATCCAGTGGTTAAGATTTCATGCCTCCACTGCAGGGAGCCTTTTCACTTCCATGCATTGGAGAAGGAAATGGCAACCCATTCCAGTGTTCTTGCCTGGAGAATCCCAGGGACAGGGGAGCCTGGTGGGCTTCCGTCTGTGGGGTCGCACAGAGTCAGACATGACTGAATCGACTTAGCAGCAGCAGCAGCAACTTCAGAGAGCATGGGTTTGATCCCACATGCTGTGTGGTGTAGCCAAAAAAAAAAAAAAAAAAGTAAATAAAAATGACTCTAATTGGCAGGTCTAATACTTTCTTCATAAATCTTAAATGATGGTTTTGCATCACATCCATGAGGTCGGTGCACCACACTTTGGTAATCCCTGGGCCAGAGGACTGACTACACGGAAATCTGCAGGTTCTAAAGCTTAGATTTCAGTTTCATTCCGGCTCTGGAGCTGCAAAATTTTTGTTGGCTTCCAGGTTCTGTGCCCTGGCACTAAACATGCTGTCCATGTTTATTTCTGTTTACTGATTGTTCCTACATTAGACTGTGTGCTAAAAGAGGTCCCCCCCATTAACCAAATGAAGCTCAAAGGTAATTTAATAATATGCTGGAAGTGACAGAGTTAATAACTAGTAGAGTCAAAACTGGTGCCCTTTATATTTTGACCTCCAATATACTTTTACTCCAGGTTGAAGCAGATTCAAAACAAATCCCATTGCACTTAATACCAAACTTCCAGAGTTCTCCAAGGTTCCTGTTGGCTCATCCACTTAAGCTCAAGGAAGGAACTCTTCAAGCAGCAACCAGAAATAGCACCAAGTTATAAAGTGTGAAACCATCCCCTTACCCTCCCCCACACCCCTCCAGATTTAAGTACAACTGGCAGGAAAAAGCTAAGCAGCTAAGACAGGTATTAGTGGAGAGGAAGGGGAGGAAGTACTGATTCTAAGCACACTGGGGAGAGTCCCTCAGAAGTGATTCAACATGTGTTTCTTTGCACTCATTCTTACCAAGTTCAATTCATCCACCAATGGTTAATTTTGT
The DNA here is from genome assembly GCF_032452875.1 of Bos javanicus. Lineage (NCBI taxonomy): Eukaryota > Metazoa > Chordata > Mammalia > Artiodactyla > Bovidae > Bos > Bos javanicus. Next base: position 81,234,158 of record NC_083870.1, read on the forward strand.
TCTACTCCAAATGAGCAATCTCAGAAGAAAACAAGGCTGCAGCTTTCCCATTAGGGCTTATACTACACACAGGGCATAGAATCAAATAACATTATTTGCATTTTTTTCCATTCCTAAAATATTCTCAATTGCCTAAGTACATATTCAAATCATCCTAAAACATACCATTCTTGGTATGATTGACATGACTAGGGGGCAAATGCCAACCTTATCTAAACATCACTGTAAATCAGCATGAAGTTATAGTAGGGCCACCAGGGTGTTGATGTGAAATAACCACAGAAGCTCTAGGTGTGAGGGCCAGAGAAATAAGACATGGGGCCATATGCAGAGGTACAGAATTACAGTCACCCCCACTAATCAAGAATTTAAGACATAGCAACTCCCTTGTCCAGTACCACCAAGGGGCCTTAGAAATGTCTGACGAACTGCTTATTTGGTTCCCCTTAGTGTCTGAGGCTGCTGATGCTTTCAGGACTGCCCTCTGTGTGTGGCAGATCACTTAAAAGGCTGCAGGAGGAGTAGTCAACTTCATGACCTCATCAGATAATCTTGGCAGCCCTCCGCTGTACTTCCATAATGCCCTGTTCCTCGATGCAGCATGGTACTAGCCCACTACTTCTCCGACCCTCACTAAACACCTCCTTTTGTATCTGTCTGCATCATCAGTTGAGAGCTTCAGGGCACAGACAAGATCTTATTTACCTTCTATCCCCAGCTTAAAGTCAAAGTGAAGTCACTCAGTGGTGTCTGACTCTTTGTGATCCCATGGACTGTAGCCCACCAGGCTCCTCTGTCCATGGGATTCTCCAGGCAAGAATACTGGAGTGGGTTGCCATTTCCTTCTCCAGGGGATCTTCCCAACCCAGGGATTGAACCTGGGTCTCTGCATTGCAGGCAGACACTTTAACCTCTGAGCCACCAGGGAAGCCCTATCCCTAGCTTAAGCCCAACCCAAAGTCCTTCATAGAATAGAAGTCTCCCCTAAAGTTTGTTGCATGTATGCAAATATGGACAGTGAACTTAATGCTTTTCTAGGGCATACAAAGTCGGCCTCCCCTTTCACTTTCAGCTGCAGCCACTATTTACAACACTGCTCTATATTTGCAGTCAACACCTCACCAATACTGAGCTTATCAGTTCTGTCCTGGCTGCCTCCTTTCCTTCCATTTGAGGTGAAGCTCCTCAGATTGTACTTCTGGCATTTGTTCTGCCCCTATTGGAAGGCTTCTCCCCACCCATCCCCCTTCCAGGCCCCATACAGCAGCTGTCTGACCAACCTGCTGGTGTGTCTGCCAAGTTCACAGTGACTATGCCCAGCTCAGCAGAGCTGAGTTAGAATTAACATCAAGGCGGGCAACCTGGCTATGTGCCAGGTCCTTGCTGTTAGGAAGCCTGTATTGTCATATAATGTTAAATGGGCCTTATAAGTGCCTGGTGAAATGGCTCCCAGAGCCAGATATGCCTTCTAACAAGCAGGCATTGTTGCTTAACTGTTTTACCTGTGCAACCTTACCTCCACCTCCAAATTGTAAACTCCTTAAGGGGCTGTGCTGGAATATCTCCTTTTAAATCCACCAAACACTCAGCTAGCATAGTGCTCTGTGCCTAGTCAGCTTCTAAGGAAATCTCTTTGCTGAAGAACAACCACATCTGTCAACAGTTCCCAGTCCCAGCTCCACATCAACAGGTGCTTTCACATGGACTATTTTCATTAAGTCCACAGAGCAGATCTCCAGGAAGAATCATCACTGCCACCTTTACAGACAAAGATCACCTAACTTCTAAAGTGGCAGAGCTGGAACCCAGGTTTCCAATATGGAAACTTTCCATTCCATGATGCTCCTTCATTCAATAAAAAAAAAAAAAAACTTTTTGCATGAATGAAAAAGCAGAAACAAGGCTCCCTGAACACAGCCATTCTCTGCTCCCTAGATCTCAATGTCCATGGTTTCACTCCACCAGACCCCTGAGGAGATGATGATTAGGTTTTTGACTTTTACCCATGATGTATGAGGCCTGCTGCCAGGGGGGCAGTATTCAGTGGCAACTTTCCCAAGGCACTGGCAAAATTAGTTGGTGCAAATCATTTAGAGAATTTTTTTTTTTAACTTTGTCCATTACTAAAAAGGAACCACAACAAAAAACCATGAGCAGGCAGCTACCATGAGAAAAACCTTTCCAAGGAAATCTTTAAGCTAGGCTGCTTTTCAAACTTTCTTTATCAGCCAGCACAAAAACTATGCCACAGGAAACTACAGTGCTGAAAGAAGTTCTGGGTTTTGTTTTTGTAAAATTCTTCCTTGTGCCTGTCTTGTGAGAGGTGACAACAGGCCTCCCCCTTGGAAGCGGCTTTGCAATTTCTCAAAATTAAAAACGGTCTTTGGAGAATTTCAGCAGCAGTGACGTAAAAGTCTGGAAATGGGTTTTTAATTCATAAATGAACCTACACAAAGTTTCTTGTCAAAGAAGATGCCGCCGTGAAAAGTCTGCACTGTACTTGACATGCCAAGGTCAAGTGAAAAGAGTCGATCCCTTAATTGAGAGAGGACATTCTTTTCCTGCAAAGGTAGAATACCTCTCTCCAACTCCTTCATATCTTTGGATGGAACTTTGACCCCACTCACCTTAACACCCACATGAGGCTACCTGTCTTAGAGCAACAGATTGGCTATAATATCCAACATGTCACAAGGAGTGATTATATTATCTGCTCTTTAGACAGCTAAACCCACATAATTTCAGACCCACTGAACAAATCCCAGAGGTTTACAGAGGAAAATTTGAGGCTTGCAACCTTGTTTTAAGGGCAATAAATGTAACCTGCTTTAGATTTTATTTTACAAACATCTGTCCCCCACCCCCCCAAAAAAACAAGCTGGCAGTCTAACAAAACTGAAAAGAGATTTCCCCCAATTTTCCCAGAAGGAGGCAAGTGGCAGATCAATGTACAGCTCAAGAAGAAGAATTTAAATACAGTATGTGCTGCTCCTTTTAAAAAGGGAGAGAAGCCACTTCACATTTTGCCAGACAAAACCCTGTCCCCAGGAGGCCAGCTTCCACAATGAGGTTGCAAAGGTGTTAGAAAGAGGCCAGTTGGAGGAGATAAAGGGCCATTTGGGCACAAACCCCCCACTGATCAGAGCTTTTTTTTCTTCTTCTTCTTCTAAAGTGTCTCCCTTTCAACAGGGAAGCCTTTTAAAACTACATTTGTTTTGGATCCCTACCTGAAAGACAATGTGTTGGGATCCGATTTCACCTTTTGTCAAGGATTGGGTGAGAAACAGTAAAACTGCTGTCAGCATCTTAGAAAAAGCTAGTCCTTCACTTATGTGGTGGTGGTGGGAGACCCGAAGGTCCCCTGTCCAGCCCTAGTGATGGGATGAAGGTGACAAATGGCTGCCAATCTTAAGATCACTGTCCAAAACTGTAATGTATTAAATTTCTTTATTAAAAGAGGGTCTCTATGCAAAAACACAATTGTTTGTCCTCTGAATTGAAACATTCATCAGTGGAAAAAGAAATCCTAGTTTTTCCCTAACATTTTAGTTCATTTCCTCTAAAAGTTACTTGACTCCTGAGAACTCTGTCAGCAATCATCAAAAATCAGAACATGCATATGGAAAAAATTATAACAATCTGAACCGAAAAGATCTGCATAGAAAAGTTCAATGTTGTATCTTAAAAGTTTGCCTACTCTTATGCAAATGAAGAAAAATCGGACTCTACTGCACTTCAGGGCTGGTGTCTGCACATAAACACAATTATCTTTCAGGCAAACCATCCACTCCTAAAACAAAACAAACCACCCAATAGTCTTTCACTACAGCGGTAAAGGTCGGTGGAATTGACTTTAGGAAAACTGTATCATCCTTGGAGGAGACTGGTGGTGGTTAGGGCGGGAGGGTAAAGAAAAAAAAAAATCAGAAACCGGAATCCCAAGTGACTTCTACCTCTCCCGATGGGAGATAGAAGGGTGGTCACAGTAGAATCGAAATCAGAAACCTCTTCCGAGAACACGTTCCTGGAAACTTCGCTCTTTCGTAAACCACATGCATCACCATTATTATTGTTCGAATACGGAAGAGAAGGAGGTTACTTTACAGAAAAATGTTACAGCAAATATTTCAGATTCGGAATGTCAGTTCAACCTCTCCTAATCGAGTGGGCCTTTCCGGCCAAAGAGGTTAAAATAACGGGATAGAATCTCCAGGTGGTTGCTGTTTAGCAATTTTTTTTTTTTTTTTACTACTGTTGGTACTGTTGGTTATTAGTAACATCTTCACGATTCCTTACTGGCCTCGGGCAATATTTCTTTAGCACCACCACCACCACCCCCTCCCCGGGAGGACGGACCTGGTAAACAATTTAGAGAAATGGGAACCTTATTCCCTATGCTTGCTTTTTCCTCCACCCCATACCAAAAGGCATACACAAAACAAAACAAAAACATTCGGACAGCGCGCAACCAACAGCGGAAAGCAACAAAAAATGTCCCCCACACAGCACGAGTCGGGGATCTACCAAGAGTCTATGAGGCCGGCCCCTCCCCCAAGGCACCCGGGCTGGGAGAGGGAGAGCGGAGTTCACTCCCCGGACGCTCTCAGCGGGCCCAGGTGGCCCTGGAGCAGCTGCGCACGCGGCGGTGACGGCCCTCCGAGCGCCCATTCGTGCGCCTCTGTCGGAGGGACCCGAAGAGCTGATCAAGGGGGTACAGACTGGAAGCCTCGGAAAACCGTCCGAGCCAGGCGGGACCGTCAGCCCTGGGATGGATACACAAAGAGGGAAAAGGGGAGTTTGTAGGGGTGGCGGCGGGGTTTAAAAAAAAAAAAAGTGCGGGGGAAATTGGTGCAAATTAGGAAAGGAGGCGCGAAGGAACCTGAGAATCCTCGCCGAGATAATAGAGCTGTGCTCGGGGAGGGGCATGGGAAATGGGTCCTGTGCAAAGGGCAGGGGCTTCTGCACAGGAGAAAGAGAAGGGGGCCCAAGAACTTGGAAGGAGTTGATGTGTAGTTAGAGGATCCACGCAGAGGCCAGAGGTGTCCGGGGCAAAGGGTGCTCTGTGCATGCGGGCGAGGTCGGTGCTCGGTTAAAGTGACCTGTACTGGGGATGGGACCTGGCTCTGAGCAAAGGAGCGAGGCAGGATGTGCCTGGCAAGCTCCCGGGCACAAGGGGTGGGGGTGGGGGGGACCCTTACCTGCATAGTGACGACCCCCAGCTCTTCCGCCGCCAGCCTCCGCATCTGGCTCGCCAGCACTTGAGCCTCGTCCAGGATAGAGAATTCGGCGTCGGCCCCGGCCCCCAGCAGCCAGCCCACGGCCAGGCAGAGCAGCCAGAGGGGCGGCCGCCGCGCCTGGATCCGTCCAAGCGAGCCCCGACCCCCGCGGGCCAGGGCGGCCGCCCCTGCCGCCTCCTCTTCCTCCGGCTCTCGGGTCATGCCGCCTCCCCCGACTCCCCGCCGACGGGCTCCAGGAGCCGGGAAGCGGGGAGGTAGCCCCGGGAGGTGCGCCCAGGGCCCGCTCGGCGCACCCCGCAAAACTTTCTCGCCCTTCTGCAGCAGCTTCTAGGCGCCCCGGCAGCTCCTAAACTTAGGGGGGCGCCCAGTTACGGCGCGGGAGCGCAGGCGGCCACCATCGCGGGATCGGGCGGCCGCGGCAGGAGAGGAAGCAACCGCCCCAGCAGTGTCCCGGACCCCGGCGCCGGCGCTGCCCCCGCGAGGCGGCGGGCTGCTGCGAGAGCTGCGGCGTCCGCACCCGGTGCGTGGCCGCTGGGCTCACAAGCCGAGCCGCGGAGCTTTCGCTTCCCGCGGGTCCCAGCGGAGAGAGGCGGCGGCGAAGGCGGGCGGCTGCAGCCTGGGAGGAGGAGCGGCGATCGGGCTTGGTAGGCTGGGGCAGCCACCCGAGCGAGCAGGGAGAGGTTTAAAAAAAAAAAAAAGGCTGAAAGAAAGAAAGAAAGCCAGCGGCGGGGGAAAGGGAGGTGTCTGGTGCCACCACGCTGCGCTCCGGCTCCGTGCACTTCCCGGCCCGGCAGCCGCCGCGGCTGCGGTGATTTATGGAAGCGGGGAGAGAGGCGGGGACATTCCCCCGGTCGCCCCTCCTCTCTCTGCCCGGCTCCCGCCTCAGAACCGGCCCCTGGAGACGCTGCGGGCCCGAGAACAGGCTCTCGGCTCGGGTACCAGACCTGCACGGGGTGGGGGTCCCTGGAACCTTCTGGTTGCCGGGGATAGCTATCCACCCCAGCTCTCACCACCTCTGCCCCCGCGAAGGGACTCCGGGATCCCACCATCGAAAGTCCCTTTAAGTTCTAGGACGCTGGCTTTCTGCCTGGCAGAGATTTGTGAAGGACAGGACTGCCATTTGTGGGTCCACTGCTCCCCTTCGGTGTTACCAGTAACAATAGCTAGCATTTGTTAGATCAACGGATTCCTTTTTGTTTTTAACCAACTACTATGTGCCCGGCCCAGTGCTCTGGGGTTTGTATACATTATCCTTTAATCCTCACCACATCCCTGTGAGGTATGTATCTTTATCCCCAAATTTTAGGTAACAAAGACTGAGGCTTAGAGAGGTGGAATAAATTGCCAAAGGTCACCCAGGGGATAAGAGGCAAATCCAGACTTTAAGCAGTCGGAGACTATTGCTCTTAAATAGGACGTAGTTCTTTCTGTCTCTTTTTGGAAATGAACCATCTGATCTCATCAAAAGCAAAAAACAAAACAAAACCCCAAAAATTACTGAGCTGGAATTCACTCCAGACATCTATTCTCTGCAGCGGGGGAAGGGAATTTCCTTCCTGCCTGCCTACTCCTGACTCCTGGCTTAGGCTGTCTGAGAAATCACCTGTTGGAAGCACCTGAAACATATAGATGAGGGTGGGGTGGGGGTGGGAGTGGGGGGGGGGGGCGGTGGTAAGGCCACCATTCTTCCAAGCCAGGTTCCTGCTTGTAGGTTCCTAGAGTCCAGAGTCATGCCTGAGAAGGTGAAGGCTGTCTAGCAGAGGCCTTAGCAGGACCAGAACCTGGATTTGGTGCTCTCTTCACTTTACAGCAAAACCTTCTGTTTTACTTGTTCACGGTATTGTATTTAAAATGCAAGCTTTCCCTGGCCCATATTACCTCAAGATTCTTTTTCGGTTCTGAGTTCCCCCATCAGTGCTTCTCTGCTATACTCTATATTTTCATTTGTGACACTCTCCATTCTATCTGCCCTTGAGAGGCACACAGGCTTCTTGGAACAATGTCACTTATTATGTACAATGCTTGTTTTACATAACGCTTCCTGGAAGTAAGGTAAGCTTCTTGAAGGCAGGGGCCAATCCACTTCTCCATCATCCACACTTAGCTCAGTACCAAGCACAAAGTACAAAGTAAGTACACAAAGTAAGTAAAAATGATTCTTGAATTAATGATGGGATTAAAACAAATCTATCTATTGTCTTCCATCTCCAGAATTGAATTGACACTTGGTATCAATATTGTCACCCTGCGTATTTAACTTCTATGCAGAGTATAGAAACGCTGGGCTGGAAGAAGCACAAGCTGGAATCAAGATTGCCAGGAGAAATATCAATAACCTCAGATATGCAGATGACACCACCCTTATGGCAGAAAGTGAAGAGGAACTCAAAAGCCTCTTGATGAAAGTGAAAGTGGAGAGTGAAAAAATTGGCTTAAAGCTCAACATTCAGAAAACGAAGATCACAGCATCTGGTCCCATCACTTCATGGGAAATAGATGGGGAAACAGTGGAAACAGTGTCAGACTTTATCTTTTTGGGCTCCAAAATCACTGCAGATGGTGACTGCAGCCATGAAATTAAAAGACGCTTACTCCTTGGAAGGAAAGTTATGACCAACCTAGATAGCATATTCAGAAGAGAGACATTACTTTGCCAACAAAGGTCCATCTAGTCAAGGCTATGGTTTTTCCAGTGGTCATGTATGGATTCGAGAGTTGGACTGTGAAGAAGGCTGAGCACCGAAGAAGTGATGCTTTTGAACTGTGGTGTTGGAGAAGACTTTTGAGAGTCCCTTGGACTGCAAGGAGATCCAACCAGTCCATTCTGAAGGAGATCAGCCCTGGGATTTCTTTGGAAGGAATGATGCTAAAGCTGAAACTCCAGTACTTTGGCCACCTCATGTGAAGAGTTGACTCATTGGAAAAGACGCTGATGCTGGGAGGGATTGGGGGCAGGAGGAGAAGGGGACGACAGAGGATGAGATGGCTGGATGGCATCACTGACTCGATGGCCGTGAGTATGAGTGAACTCCGGGAGATGGTGATGGACAAGGAGGCCTGGCCTGCTGTGATTCATGGGGTTGCAAAGAGTTGGACACGACTGAGCAACTTAACTGAACTGATCAAGAAGATCCTATAACTGGTTTTTTTATTGTTACACCATGGCATATGATAATCAGTGATACAAAACATATTCATCCCTGTGGTAAGTGGAAGAGGAAAAAAAAGAAAACAAAAATGATAAATGACAGCTAGCATTAATTTTCAGAGAAGGCAATGGCACCCCACTCCAGTACTCTTGCCTGGAAAATCCCATGGACGGAGGAGCCTGGTAGGCTGCAGTCCATGGGGTCGCTAAGAGTCCGACACAACTGAGCGACTTCACTTTCACTTTTCACTTTCACGCATTGGAGAAGGAAATGGCAACCCACTCCATTGTTCTTGCCTGGAGAATCCCAGGGACAGGGGAGCCTGGTGGGCTGCTGTCTATGGGGTCGCACAGAGTCGGACACGACTGAAGTGACTTAGCAGCAGCAGCATTAATTTTTTGTCTAGATTCTTCAAGGTACTGTCATCAAAATTGCCACAAATCATCCTCTTTCTGAAATTTTTTCAAAATGGCTTCTCCATCTTTACTCAGCTTTTATATGTTGTTATTTCTTGGGTTCTATTTCTTGGGATTCTAATGCTATGTCCCTTTTCTAACTTAAGATTTTTTTTGAGAACTCTCATGTTACACCCATGCCTACAATTATTACCAAGACAGCAGAGTATTGCAAATTTCTAAACAAAGTTCTATCTCCCTTCTAAGTGGGATTTCCAAAATTCTGTTTACTGGCTTCTCTACTAGATATAGGTGGCCACCAGTGGTAAAGAATCCACCAGCCAATGCAGGAGACATAAGAGACACAGGTTCAGTCCCTGGGTTGGGAAGATCCCCTGGAGGAGGTCATGGCAACCCACTCCAGTATTCTTGCCTGGAGAATCCCATGGACAGAGGAGCCTGGCGGGCTACAGTCCATGGGGTCACAAAGAGTTGGACACGCCTGAAGTGACTTATAATGAACACATTCTACTAGAGACATTTGAACTAAAACTCATTCCTGTTTTCTGCTATTCTCCACCTAAATCTATACCATACTGCAAATCTGGGTGGATGTCACCCATGCCCCAAACTAGGTACCTTACTCCCCACATCTCTCTCTCATCCATCCCCTGCTCTCTATCTGTATCCCATTGGTTGACTTCAGCTGCACATCACAGCTTATCTATAATTATGACCACAGTCTCCTCTCAGGTCTCCATGGAGACCACCTCACTCCCATCTTTCTATTCTCCATGCTGAAACCAAAATCACTTTTCTAAAAGTCAAATCTGAACTTGTCTCTTGCTAACCTAGACATTTCTGATGCCCCATCACAGAGAAATAAACTTAACACTAGTCTCTCTGTGCTCTGGTTTATCTGCCTTTCCGGACTTCTGGAATCTACTCTGCCCCCTAAATCCTCACCACCCCAGAAAACACCTTGCTGGGGGTATTGAAACTCTCCCCTTCTCCTCACCTGACAAACCCCTACTGAGCTGAGCTGTCACTTCTATGAAGCCTTCTCTGACACCAAACTCCACAGAACTGATTGCTCTTCCTTTGATTCCCTCTAATTCTCATTTCTTCTCATAGCATTTATTATCAATTGGAAAGTCATGTTTTCTCCCCCTTCCTGGTTCTCATTAGGTCCACCAAACACCTGTAGCCTTAGGATATTCTTAATAAACTGCAAAACCTGTGAAGCAGAATCTCTGGAGGTGAGCTAGGTCCTGGAATGCACATTTTACAAACACCCCAACTCCGTAAGTCTTATGAACTGCTGCTCCCCAGGATGCTAACTCACTTATCACTAAATCTAGCATTTAGTTCAGTATCTACACTCACTAGAGTCTCAGTACCCAGGAAGGGCCATGTGACTTTTCCTGTGTCACCAACAAGTAAATATCTCAGAAAAATAGTCATTTGCCCAACTAATGTTTGCAAACCTGGGCCTTCAATGCCAGGCTCTGGTGTTAGGGAGCCTGGTGTCAGGGAGAATGTTTACACACATATACCCTGGTATATGATGGGCCAATTAAAGCTTGTTGTCTGATGATAGACTATTGAGTTGCCCCAAAGGTTTGAATTTTTCATAAGATGGTATGGGAAAATCTGAACGAACTTTTTGGACAACTCAATCCTAATCCTTAATGCCTCCACTGCATTTAAGTATAATTGCTCTACCATTAGGGCTTCCCAGGTGGGTCAGGGGTAAAGAATCTGTCTGTGACACCGGAGACACAGGTTCAATCCCTGAGGAAGGCAAGGCAACCCACTCCAGTACTCTTGCCTGGGAAATCCCATGGACAGAGGAGCCTGGCAGGCTATGTCCATGGGGTTGCAGAGTGGGATATGACTGAAGTGACTGAGCAGGCACTCATGCCCTACCGTCAACTCCTCTCAGCACCAGCTGACTTTTCCAGGGAGTGGGGGTAGGGAGAAGCTGATTAGAATTGGCTGGGCTTCTAACATTAAGTAGCCAATCTGTAGCACCCAAGGCATGGCAAAAAGATGAACTCAGTCAAGCAAATTTTCATTGTCAAAAAGTTTAGGGAAAATAAGAGGAAAAAGCAGTTAGAAGTTGTAGTTGAAATTAAAGATATGAGAAGTCAAAGGGGACATGAATCCCATAAGACACATTACAGGAAATCTATCACTATAAATACACACATACATATATATGTATAAAATTATACATAAGCATTTTTACACATACATAAAACATTTATATATAGCCATATATGTGTATGTGGGCATGCATGCGTGTATGGCCATATAGCATGGTAGCTAAAAGCATGGAGTTTAGAATCAGAAAACCTGGGTTCAGATCCCAAGGACAGTAATTATTAGCTGTGTCATCTCTTCTCTTAAGCTTCTGTTTCTTCATCTGTACTTTGTAAACAGTAATAACCAAAGTTTTTGAGAAAAGTCATGTAAAGCACCTGCTATGTAGAAGCACTCAATAAAAATGGGGATGTCTGCAAGCTGAAGCTATGAGGGCACAAACGTTATGAAGGAGCTAAGAAAGCTGAGCAGAGAAAAAAGAATGGAGAACACAGAACCTGTGGCCTGGGAGAGACCATCCCCAAGACTCAGAACCAACTTAGTTTCAGACCTTTCTCATTGCAGTTCAAATCTACATGTTCTATTAATAAGACTCTTTTCCCCCTCCTTGTCTTGATGTAATTCTAAGGATCAAGTTCAACCATCCATTCTTACAGTAAGGACAATATGGACTGTAGGGCTATTTGAACTACAAAACAAAGAAAAGAATGGTAAGTGAGCCACAACTGTCCAGAAGACCAGAGACCACCATGAAAGCTCTCTGATAGTTTAAGCTTCCCCCTAAATTGCCCTGTACTCCTTGCTTGTGACCTGACTGGATGCCTGTTCATTATTTGCTTCCTCTTCATAAGCTCCTTAATGTGCAGGCTTGTCATTTTCCATTTATAGGTCTGTTTTCTCCGTCTTCATGTTTGTCAAAGTGCGGCCTACAGGCTTCTCCAGCAGAATCATCCATCAGGGACTGTGACTGCCTTATTCAATGCCACACTGTCAAGCACAACTCTAACTCTGGACCCAGAGTAGAAACCCAAGAAATGCTGTACCAAAGAATCTTTAAAAATTAGGAAAATCCATGAATCATTAACTGTGCAAAGAGTAGCACTACAATATTATTCCTTGACTGCTAAAGAAGAATGGACTGAGATTCCTCATCAAATTGACTGCTTGTCCCTGTTTTGGAAGGTACAAAGCCACTTCAGTGAGAGACCACCTCTTGGTACTCATGAGGCAAGCTTCTCACCACAGAAAACCTCCAGGTCAAACGGTTTTGAGGAATTCTTGGTTGGATTTCCAAAAAATGTGGTATGGAGATTCCAAGCCACCACAATTCCCCTTTGCATGCTCTGAGGTGGAAATGAGGCCAAGTTAACAACAAATCCTCAGCCTAATGCTTCTGGCAGGCTTCCCATTCAAAATAACTGGCTCCAAAATATATGGAATCTGTGAACTTAGGGAGCCCGGGAGAATAGAATCAGTAACTTCAAGGGCAGAAATTAGCACCCACACATTAACTTCCGTAAGAATTAAGAGCATGGATCCTGGGACACAGAGCCTCCCTGGTTTTCATACTCCTCTTGTTGATTTTAAAAGTCATCAGATTTCCCATTCCCCTTCAAACTGGGAGCTAGCCATGAAAGAATAACAGTAATAGATATAAGTAACCGAGACCCTCCCAAAGGTAGGATACTGTCTATGGCATACAACATAACATTTCTTGAACTCTTAGTGTGTTTCTTATGTTCTGTCATTTAATCTTCAAAACAGAGAAGGTGAGTATGATTTCATACACAGGAAAACTGAGGCTTGAAAGCGAAACAATTGACCCAGGGTTATAGGCCAGTAAGGAGTAAAGCTGGGCTGGAAATCCAGGTTTGTATGATTCCAAACTCTCTTGCTGCTCTGTTATATGCCTCTCTGAGTGAAAAAAAGACAGGAAATAAAAATAATTGAAATCCATAGATTTCGGCCTAAGAAACATCCTTATTTCTAAGGCAACAATTTTTATCCCATTAATTTCAGCTAGCATCTATTGAGCATTTGCTAGGCATCAGCGATTTTACTGGGTGCAAGGGCTACACAGATGAATGAGATTGGTTGTCCTCAAAAACTTTATCATTATTGGGAAAGTTGGAGAATTTAAGAGGTAATACCACACACAGCAGGTGCCTCAGGGCCTTTGCACTTGCTGGTCCCTGTGTCTTGAATGCTCTTCTTCCAGATATCTGTATCTCACTGTCAAGAACTGTGGAGTATAAGACTTTCCACTACTTGCAAGCCAACAAATCAGCCATAGCCTCACCTCTGCTGGCAGAAGACACACGCCTCTGGGGTTAGAGAAAAAGGACTTTGTTACTCACAGCAATAGCAGTAGCCTGAGCTAGTTCTCCAACCCCTAATTCTCTCCTGCGACATGAAGAGGGCCTGTAACACCTGCACACATCAAGTACCATGAAGAGGAGGAACCCCAAGCCTTATAACCCAAACTTTATTATAATAAATTGCAAATAAAACTGCCCTTTGTCCCAAAGGAAGATATCTTTAATATACTTGACAGAAAGCAACTTTTCCCTAGGCTCTGAAGAAAAGACACTATCTCTACCTATCAAGGATGTTCACTAAACATCCTTGAAATTTTTGTGTAGAAAAACAGGACAGATAGTACCTTGCCCACAGGCAGGCAAAAGTACAGGAACTTCACAGAGAGTTATCTCCCCACATTACTTTTTCTCTAGTCTGGACTTGAATATGAGGTGGAAGGGGCCTTCTGTCACCATTCCATTTAATATTATAACCCCTATAAACCCCTCTCTGGAAATTCTCTATAACCTATCTCTCTATATTGTACTTATACCATTTAGCATCATATATATTTACTTATTTTGTTTATTGGAAACTTCATTGAGTAAATTATTTTTATGCGTTTTGTCAATATATTCTCAGTGTCTAAAATAGTACCTGACACAGAGTGTTTGAGAAATTGTTGTTGAATGAATGGATATAATATGGAATGCTCTAAAGAAGGAGGTTTTACATCAGGTACAATGGGAGGGACAGTTAATCTAAGCCAGGAGGGAGGTCAGAGAAATTTTCTAGAGGAGAAGGCATCTGACAAGTGTCACCAAGGAGAAAAGGGGTCACTCAGGCATAAAGAAAGTATCCCTGGTAAAGAAAAGCATTATAAGTGTAGAAAGACCAAAACAATGTGAAGAAAGGATCTGTGAGTTTCAGATTTCTATGGCATTAAGTGGGAAGGAGCAGTGGCCAAGGTCATTGGTGAGGACACAAGCCTTGGTCCTTGGCCAAGAGACTTGGAGCTTCTTCCATGAGGGATGGGGGGTCACAGAGGATTTTAAGTGGAGGAATGACATTTTAGAAAGATCAGACTATATACAGTTCTTTGGGCTTCCCAGGTAGCGCTAGTGGTAAAGAACCCACCTGCCAATGCAGGAGACTTAAGAGACATGGGTTAGATCCATGGGTCAGAACAATACTCTGGAGGAGGGCGTGGCAACCCACTCCAGTATTCTTGCCTGGAGAATCCCGTAGACAGAGGAGCCTCTTGAGCTACAGTCCACAGGGTAACAAAGAGTCAGACTCAACTAAAGTGACTTAGCACACAGGTATAATTCTTTGGGGGATTGATTTAAGACAAGGACTCTTGACTCAAACACGTTGACTGAACTAAATTTGTTGTTATTCAGTCACTCAGTCATGTGTGACTCTTTGCGACCCCATGGACTGCAGCACACCAGGCTTCCCTTCCCTTGTCCTTCACCATCTCCTGGAACTTGCTCAAACTCATGTCCATTGAGTTGGTGATGCTATCCAACCATTTCATCCTCTTTTGTCCCCTTCTCCTCCTGCCTTCAATCTTTCCCAACATCAGGGTCTTTTCTAATGAGTCGGCTCTTCATATCAGGTAGCCAAAATATTAGAGCTTCAGCTTCAGCATTAGTCCTTCCAATATTCAGGACTGATTTCCTTTAGGATTGACTGGTTTGATCTCCTTGGAGTCCAAGGGACTCCCAAGAGTCTTCTCCAACAGCACAGTTAAAAAGCATCAATTCTTCGGTGCTCAGAGTTCTTTACGGTCCAACTCTCACATCTACACATGACTACTGGAAAAACCATAGCTTTGACTATACAGATCTTTGTTGGCAAAGTAATGTCTCTGCTTTTTAATATGCTGTCTAGGTTTGTCATAGTTTTTCTTCCAAGGAGCAAGCATCTTTTAATTTCAGGGCTGCAGACACCATCTGCAGTGATTTTGGAACCCCCAAAAATAAAGTCTGACACTGTTTCCACTTTTTCCCCATCTATTTGCCATGAAGTGATGGGACTGGATGCCATGATCTTACCTTTTTGAATGTTGAATTTTAAGCCAGCTCTTTTACTCTCCTCTTTCATCTCATCAAGAAGCTCTTTAGTTCTTCTTCACTTTCTGCCATAAGGGTGGTATCATCTGCATATCTGAGCTTATTGACTAAATAAGCAACTAAATAGCTGAACTAAATAGCAGCTCAAAATATCTAAATATTTCTAATTAGGATGTTGAAATTTCTAAGGGAAAGTATGACGTAGGATTTCAGTTAAAAAAAAAAAAAAGACAAAATATAAAATGGAACTTTAGCAAGATCCTTCATGATTTTTTAATAAACATAATAGTAATAAATTAGGCATAACTTAGGGAGTCTTGGAAAGCAAAGAGCCAGAATTGACTCTCAGCTTGTTGTTCAGTTGATAAGTCTTGTGACTCTTTGTGACCCCACGGACTATACAGTATGCCAGGCGTCCCTGTCCTTCTCTCTCTCTCTCCCAGAGTTTGCTGAAATTCATGTCCATTGAGTCAGTGATGTTAGCTAACCATCTCATCCTCTCAGCCAGTTATTCTGAAATCAGATGATACTTTCTGTCTGTGGGCTTGGTGATCCCTTGACTGGACATAGTAAGTGGTACAGTCCTTTTCGTCTTACCATATGTTTATCTAAAAACTATTTAAGAGTAATAGAATTATCAATAAACCAAAATAACTACAGGGTCAGCATCTACTATGTGCCAGAAATTGTACTGCTTGCTCTGAGTTTTTACTCTGGCCAAGGGAGGCAAGACTAGAAATATACAAAGTAAAATAGCAATGAGAAATCAAGGCTGCGATAGGAGAGGGAACAAAGTAAATGAATTACACAAACATTGGTTTGCATAGTGAAAACTTGACTATATATGGAAATAATATGGATAGCCAACACTGTCTGAATGCTTACTTGGTACTAGGAATGATGCTATGTTTTGTATGGAATTATCTCCTTTAATCCCTAAAATTCTATGAGTCACAATCATAATAGCTATTTATTTAGGTCTCACTAGGTTCCAGACAGCATGCTAAATGTTTTAAATGGATTAGAGATTACTTTACTTTATCCTTGCAAAGACCCTTTTTAGTAGGTACAATCATCTCCTTGCACAGAATAGGAAACTGAGGCTTCAGTAAGACTGAGTTCTTTGCCCAAGTTTTCACAAGTAACATGTGATGGTGTCATTATTTAAATCCACTCTTAATTACAGTGCTCTCTCGCTCTATAACAACAAGCAGGTATTGTTATAAAATCTATTTTCCAATGGAGAAAACTACTGCTCAGAAAACTGAGGTCATGAACACGTGTCTGTATAAAAGCCAAAACATAGGATCCTAACCACAAAACATCCCAAAGCATCAGAAATATAAGTGGCATATATTTTATATTTTATCAATGTCATCCAGCAGACTTGAACTGAGTTAAAGTTGAGTATTAGTGGTAAATGGAGCAAACACGATTCAGATTTTAAAAATCTTTATCATTTACTTACACGAGGGACTTGGCCATATGCTAAGGAACAATGTTGTAGCAGGCAGACTGCGTACACTTGGGAGCAAGGACAGATCCTGATCTAGTAACTGTGAAAACAAGTAACTGGAAGTGAGGAATTTTACAAAAGACGGACAAATTCAATCAGTGCTCTTTTGTTCTGATGATTCCATGATGCTAGAGAATTCTGCAATTCCTACTGAAGCAGCTATGTTTCCTTAGCATTACAATCTCACCCTGTGGCTCGAGGGGTCAAGAAAAGGAAAAAAAAAAAAGGAATATACTTATTTGTATTTTCTATTTTTATCCCCACCCCCACCCGACCCACCAACTCTAAAATGCCCAAGCAAACCTTGCTAATGTTATACTAAATACCTGCCAGAAAGCCTCTAAAACAAGGCTTATTTCACCTCATATTTCACCTGCCATTCATCTCTCTAGATTTCCCTGGCCCAATAAGTTCACTTTTTGTTTAAAATTTTTGCCTGCCTTTGGTCTTTGCTGCAGTGCACAGGCTTCTCTGGTTGTGGTACGCTGGCTCAGCAGTTGTAGCACACAGGTTTAGTTGCCCTGCAGGACACAGGATCTTAGTTCCCTGACCAGCAATCGAACCCGTGTCCCATGCATTGGAAGGAAGATTCTTAACCACTGGGTCACCAGGGAAGTTCACTCTTAAACCCAGATTTCCACCTTTAGCACCCCTGAGTTTGATGAGCCACACTGGACCCATTTGGATTACTCACTCTCTGGCACTAGGCATCTTAATGTTGAGTGTTCTTGCCCTCAACTCATAGCACAGACTGGGCAAACTTGCTTCCTGCCTAACGTCAGGGAAGAGCATCACACAAGTGCAACCTGAAGGCATCAAGATTGAAATGAAAGAGTTGTCCTTGAAGTCCCATTTAAAAAAAAAAAAAATCTGGCTAAATCAGTCTCCAACATTTATTTATCAAGGATCCCATATAAGCTTCAAAATGAAATGGAAATTCTTAGGACACAAGGACCTGCAGGCTGTGGACCTAAATATATCTCTCTACTCCCCACACCCCGCTCCTCCCAGCACACATCTACATCACCTGCCAACCAGCCACTTGTTAAGAATCTACCTGCCAATGCAGGGGATGTGGGTTCAATCCCACATGCTATGGAGCAGCTAAGCCCATGCACAACTCCCGAGCCTGCACCCTAGAGCCTGGGTGTTAGAGCCTGTGCTCTGCAATAAGAGAAGCCACTGCAATGAGAAGCCCACCCACTGCAAATAGAGTAGCTCTTGCTTGCTGCAACAAGAGAAAGACCACACATGGCAACAAAGACCCACCGCAGCCATAAATAAAAATTTTAAGAAGGAAAAAAAATGTTTAAAAGTACCCCCAAACAAGCCACCTGAATCTCTGACTACAGTTCCTCATTGCTCTATCTCATTCCTTCCCTGTCTTTGCTCTTTTGATTCATCTGCTTGGAAAGTCTTCCCTCACCTTTCCACCTGGCTAATGCATTCTTATTTTTGGAGATTCATGTAGAATCATCTCCCTCTAGGAAAATCTTTCCTGACCCCTCCCCCCCGCCACCTCCCTTGGAGAGGTGGTGCCTCTTCTCCATGCTCCCTCAGCCTGTTACAGGCACCACCTTTATCACTCTGCATTGCAACTGTTACCTCTTGTTTTTATCACAGAACAGTCACTTCCTTTAGGAGAAAACCAATTTAACACCTTACTTCTCAGTAGCAGATGACAGTCAGTCAGTTCAGTTCAGTTCAGTCACTGTGTAGTGTCCAACTCTTTGTGACCCATTGGACTGCAGCACGCCAGGCCTCCCTGTCCATCACCAACTCCCGGAGTTCACTCAGACTCACAACCATCGAGTCAGTGATGCCATCCAGCCATCCATCCTCTGTTTCCCCTTCTCCTGCCCTCAATCCCTCCCAGCATCAGAGTCTTTTCAAATGAGTCAACTCTTCCCACCAGGTGGCCAAAGTATTGGAGTTTCAGCTTCAACATCAGTCCTTCCAATGAATATTCAGGGCTGCTCTCCTTTAGGATGGACTGGTTGAATCTCCTTGTAGTCCAAGGGACTCTCAAGAGTCTTCTCCAACACCACAAATCAAAAGCATCAATTCCTTAGCACTCAGCTTGCTTTATAGTGCAACTCTCACATTCATACATGACCACTGGAAAAGCCATAGCCTTGACTAGATGGACCTTTGTTGGCAAAGTAATATCTCTGGTTTTTAATGTGCTGTCTAGGTTGGTCATAACTTTTCTTCTAAGGAGTAAGCGTCTTTTAATTTCATGGTTGCAGTCACCATCTGCAGTGATTTTGGAGCCGCCCAAAATAAAGTCTGTCACTGTTTCCACTGTTTCCCCATCTATTTCCCATTAAGTGATGGGACCAGATGCCATGATCTTCATTTTCTGAATGTTGAGCTTTAAGCCAGCTTTTTCACTCTCCTCTTTCATTTTCATCAAGAGGCTCTTTAGTTCTTCTTTGCTTTCTGCCATAAGGGTGGTGTCATCTGCATATCTGAGGTTATTGATATTTCTCCTGGCAATTTTGATTCCAGCTTGTGCTTCATCCAGCCCAGGGTTTCTCATGATGTACTCTGCATATAAATTAAATAAGCAGGGTGACAATATACAGCCTCGACGTATTGCTTTCCCTATTTGGAACCAGTCTGTTGTTCCATGTCCAGTTCTAACTGTTGCTTCTTGACCTGCATACAAGTTTCCCAAGAGGCAGGTCAGGTGGTCTGATATTCCCATCTGTTGAAGAATTTTCCACACTTTGTTGTGATCCACACAGTCAAAGTCTTTGGCATAGTCAATAAAGCAGAAATAGATGTTTTTTTCTGAAACTCTCTTGCTTCTTTGATAATCCAACGGATATTGGCAATTTGATCTCTGGTTCCTCTGCCTTTTCTAAAACCAGCTTGAACATCTGGAAGTTCACAGTTCATGTACTGTTGAAGCCTGGCTTGGAGAATTTTGAGCATTCCTTTACTAGCGTGTGAGATGAGTGCAATTGTGTGGTAGTTTGAGCATTCTTTGGTATTGCCTTTCTTTGGGATTGGAATGAAAACTGACCTTTTCCAGTCCTGTGGCCACTGCTGACTTTTCCAAATTTGCTGGCATATTGAGTACAGCACTTTCATAGCATTATCTTTTAGGATTTGGAATAGCTCAACTGGAATTCCATCATCTCCACTAGCTTTGTCCATAGTGATGCTTCCTAAGGCCCACTTGACTTTGCATTCCAGGATGTCTGGCTCTAGTTGAGTGAGCATACCATCGTGATTATCTGGACCATGAAGATCTTTTTTTGTATAGTTCTTCTGTGTATTTTTGCCACCTTAATATCTTCTGCTTCTGTTAGGTTCATCCCATTTCTGTCCTTTATTGAGCCCACCTTTGCATGAAATGTTTCCTTGGTATCTCTAATTTTCTTGAAGAGATCTCTAGTCTTTTCCATTCTATTGTTTTCCTCTATTTCTTTGCACGATCACTGAGGAAGTCTTTCTTATCTCTCCTTGCTGTTCTTTGGAACTCTGCATTCAGATGCTTATATCTTTCCTTTTCTCCTTTGCTTTTTGCTTATCTTCTTTTCACAGCTATTTGTAAGGCCTCCTCAGACAGCCATTTTGCTTTTTGCATTTCTTTTTCTTGGGGATGGTCTTGATCTCTGTATCCTGTACAATGTCATGAACCTCTGTCCATAGTTCGTCAGGCACTTTATCAGATCTACTCCCTTAAATTTATTTCTCACTTCCACTGTATAACTGTAAGGGATTTAAGTCATATCTGAATGGTCTACTGGTTTTCCCTACTTTGTTCAATTTAAGTCTGATTTTGGCAATAAGAAGTTCATGATTTGAGCCACAGTCACCTCCCAGTCTTGCTTTTGCTGACTGTGGCTTTTCCATCTTTGGTTGCAAAGAATATAATCAATCTGATTTCGGTATTGACCATCTGATGAAGTCCATGTGTAGAGTCTTCTCTTGTGTTGTTGGAAGAGGGTGTTTGCTATGACCAGTGCATTCTCTTGGCAAAACGTTATTAGCCTTTGCCCTGCTTCATTCTGTACTCCAAGGCCAAATTTGCCTGTTACTCCAGGTGTTTCTTGACTTCCTACTTTTGCAGTCCAGTCCCCTATAATGAAAAGGACATCTTTTTTGGGTGTTAGTTCTAGAAAGTCTTGCAGGTCTTTATAGAACCCTTCAACTTCAGCTTCTTCAGCATTACTGGTCAGGGCATTCAGTTAATGAACACTTGAATCTACCACTTCCTATTTAGCTTTCTTACTGATTGGGAGACTAATTGGTATTTGTAGAAGTAACACATTCAGAGGTTTACAAGGACCAGGCAGTAATGTAAAGGCATTAGCTGGCCAGATGGGACATTAGTCCATCTAGAGAGGCCTTTGGTTTGGGTATGTGATATTCTTCAGAGCTGAAGTAGGAACCTGGGAAAATCATCTACTTTCTCCTTCAGCTAGTAGATGAAGACTTATCTTTCCCCCACAACACATAAAGAGGTTTCCAACTTTCTCTGAAAGTACTATGCCAATAAGCTTACTATTAAACATCAAATCCCCCTTCATCCTTTCCACTGAGTTTTCTGCCAAGTTTCTCTGCCCGTCACTATGAGAGCAGGAACACTATTCCTCACATGTTCTGTTTACCACTTAGCACATGGTGGGTGTTTAATTAGTGTTAAAAGAGTAACCATAATATATGGAAGGTGAAAGAAAATGTTGGGTATTTTTAATAAAAGAGTATGACAATTATTTTGCTTCTGAAAATGCATTCAACCTAAATGTCATTTCTTGTTTATATGACCTTGTCTTTTCCATGCTATATCAACAACAGGAGAAAAAAAAATTAAGTTTGTGTCATAGTCAACAAGCTAGTTAGCTCTCACCTTATCTATTTTGGTCATTCACTCATTCATGCATACAATAGATAATCTAGGCCTACTAGGGGCCAGGCACTGTGCTTATTACTCCAATTCTATTTAAACCCTTTTTTTGTTTGTTTACACTTCAATTTTCTTCTGAGACAGCCAAATGATAGCTGTCTGCCAGAACGTGGCTTGGAGTAAGGAGGACAAAGGTGCATAGCTGCGGAAAAACAAGATCTTGATGAAGGGCTTTCCTAACCAGGTCTTGAAGCCCTTCCTGGAAGATTCCACATAAGAAAACTGGAGTCCTTTTTTATAGGTAACAATCTGCTGCCGGTCAGTGAAGAGTCCAAGGTCAAGTCTCAAGATAGTTCCATATAGTTATGTTCTCCAGTGTACCTCACTGCTGGTTGATACCCCATTCCTGGCCCAAATTCATCTGTTGCTATGAATCGAAGGTCATTTCCTATGAATTTAGCAACTGCTTCAGCCTCAGAATGGACAATGGGTGGGTCCCATCACACAGGTGCCTGGCCACACACTCTGCCTCTGGACTCCAGTGGTGATGTTCACACCCAATATCCCTAAGCTCTTTGTAGGTACTCTGTGCTCTGCTAAACAATGGGCTCTCGTCCTCATTTGGTCCTTCCAAAAACTTGATGAGAGAGACACTGTTGTTTTTCTCATTTTATAGATGAGGAAATTAAATGAGAAAGCAAGATTCACACCCAGACTGTGTGGATTCTGGCACCAACCGTGTCATTGCTGTTAGACTACCAAGAATCACCCTCTGAATGAGATGTCTTTTTCAGTCAAAGATAACAGTTCAATGGTAAAAAAAATAATAACCATGATTCTGTATATAGTAGGGACTCTTGTTGTCCTTGTTGCTCCCTTTATTTTATAATAAAATTCCTAGTTTAGCCAGACAAATGGCTGCCTATAAAGATGAGTACCTTTTCCAGCCCTTCTTAAAGTTCTCTATAACCAGGGGAAGATGTCATTCTGGCCAGTTGGATGACACAGAAGTGGAGCATGTCCAGAAACTTCCTTTATAATAATTTCTTTGAACTTTTGGGAAGCATCCTACATAAGAAATGCATTTTATATTATGTCATGTATATTACAGTCATACATATATTTCCAAAACAGAAGTTTTATGTAGAAATACTCACCTTTACTTAGATTTTATCTATTCGATTCTATTTCATTTTAAAAAGTTATCCATTATATTGATTTTATGACACACTAGTGGGTCATGACTCACAATTCAAAAACATTGCTCTACCAGAAACATTATATGTACTTCTTTCTCTTTTTAATTTGTCCACACTACTGTCTTGATTCTGAAACAAATGCCTCCACTTTGGACCATGAGATCAAGGCCACACACAAAGGAGATTCAAGATGGAAGCCATCTGGGTCTCTGTTGTTATAAAACATAATAGCTCTACATTACCTACCTGGGCTTTTACATGAGAGAGACACAAGTTCTTATCTAATTTAAGCCACTGTTATTTTGAATTTTCTGTCCCTCATGGCCTAAACGAACCCTAATTAGTTGTGCAAACTTATTATGTGCTTGCTTCCTGATCCATTTCTCTCTGCTTTCCTGCTTTGCTTTTATTATAAAGGGGCTGAGCCTTGTATTCAGTCAGTGGGGAGGGCTGGTGCAAGACAGGAGGACAGAGGAAAAGAAAGCCAAGGTATTTCTCATCTGCTTTAGTGGCAACTTCATCAACAGCAGCTGTGTCTCCTCCATGGCTCCAGTCCCCAGTGGACACGGTTTCGTCTTCTGTTGGGCGATTTTAGCTCTTGGTCTCGTAACGTTAGCCTCTCCCTTGATCTCTGCTGCATAGGGGTGCTCGTAGCTTCCTGCTGTGGCTGACCTCTGGGTCTCCTCACCTTCCCTTTCTGGCTCTCAGTTCTTTGATTCTCCATTTAATTAAGTCCCCACATTAAATTTCCTCCATGCTAAATACTTAAAATATTCGATCTGTTTCCCTAGTAGTCCAGTGGTTAAGAATCTGCCCGAAATACAGGAAATGCTGGTTCAATCCCTGGTCCAGGAAGACCCCACATGACCAACTAATCCTGTGTGCCGCAACTACTGAGCCTGGGCTCTAGAGCCCATGAGCCACAACTGCTGGGCCCATGTGCCTCAACTACTGATGCCACATGCCTAGAGCCAGTGCTCTGTAATAAGAGAAGCCACGGCAGTAAGAAACCTG
Source organism: Bos javanicus (assembly GCF_032452875.1). Classification (NCBI taxonomy): domain Eukaryota; kingdom Metazoa; phylum Chordata; class Mammalia; order Artiodactyla; family Bovidae; genus Bos; species Bos javanicus. Next base: position 81,258,011 of record NC_083870.1, read on the forward strand.
CACACCCCAACTAGAGAAAGCCCATGCACAACAACCAAGACCCAGCACAGTCAAAAATAAAAATAAATCAATCTTTTAAAAGAAAAAGAGCCCCTGCCTCACACTAAAATATCATAGAAAGCGCTTTATGTAAAATTTCTCATTTCCTCCTCATCCTGTATGATAGGCACTATTCTCTGCTGCCCTCCCTTCCCTTACAATTGATGAAACTGAGACCCAGAAACATTATGACCTTCTCTGGTCACATGGTGAGTGGAGGGGTATCCAACTCCAAAGTGACTACCAGCAGCCTAACTTTCAGAGAGCATGACCTTATTTTTTAGGATTTTTTTTTTTCAAAAAGTAATCTTTTTTTTTTTTAAACCGTGTTACTGTGCAAAGGTCTAGACACAAAAGCTATTGGTATGACATGTTACCCAAGTAGGTGGTCTCCATCCTCCAAGTACCTCCCCAAAGCAGGCTAATGTCCTTTAACTTCTGCCTTTAAAAAAGTTTCCAGTCCCTTCCCACCCTGGGTGAGGGAGTGCTTTCTGTCTCTTTACATCAAAGTCTTAATTATTCTTCCAGGGCTGCATTTGCTCATTCATAAAATGTTTATTGAGTGCTTAGTATGTGCCCAAGGGCTAGGGTCTGGGGCTGAGCAAACATGAATGTGACTCAGCTCCTGCACTAAAAGAGCTCATTGTCCAGGAGGAGAGACTAGTATATAAAATAACGAAAGCACACAGAGAAGACATTCTTTGGTGAAATCCAGCACAATTGCATCACAGTGGAGGTGTGGATCTTGAACTGGTTCTTGAAGAATAGGTAGGAGCTTGGGATGCAAAGGGAATCGGAGGAAACAAATGGAAGGAAGCAACATATGCAAAGAATCAAAAACAAACCATTTCATTTGCATCAAATGTGGGTATGGAGCTTATACACCAAAGTGAACCTCAGTATATTTATATTTACCCAAGACTATGTAGATATGCATGTATATGTGTATTTCCAGTGGCTCAACTGTAAAGAATCCACCTGTGATGGAGACACAGGTTTGATCCCTTGGTCAGGAAATCTCTGGGGAGGGCATGGCAACCCACTCCAGTATTCTTGTCTGGAGAATCCCATGGACAGAGGAGCCTGTAGGACTATAGTCCATGCAGTTGCAAACAGTCAGATATAACTGAAGTGACTTAGCACGCATGCATACATAATATATACATATATATTTATTGTTATATGTACTTTACAAATACATGGGCTTCTCTGGTGGCTCAGATGGTAAAGAATCTGCCTACAATGTGGAAGACCTGGGTTCAATCCCTGGGTTGGGAAGATCCCCTGGAGAAGGGCATGGCAACCCACTTCAGTATTCTTGCCTTAAGAATCCCCATGGACAGAGGAGCCTGGTGGGCTACAGTCCATAGGGTCGCAAAAAGTTGGACACAACTGAGCGACTAAGCACAGCACAGCAGAGCACACATATACATACAGATAACTTTAACTACATACCTATATTTTATATAGACATTATATATACTATGCATTTGTATATAAATATACACAAATATGGGCTTCCCTGTGGTTCAGTGGTAAAAAATATCTGCCTGCCAATGCAGGAGGCATGTGTTTGATCCCTGGATTGGAAAGATCCCCTGGCAAAGGAAATGGCAACCCACTTCAGTATTCTTGCCTAAGAAATACCATGGACAGAGGAGCCTGGCAGGCTGTACAGTCCATGGGGTCACAAAAGAGTTGGACACAACTTAGCAATCAAACAACAACAACAAATACACAAATACGTATGCTGCTGCTGCTGCTGCGTCACTTCAGTCGTGTCCGACTCTGTGTGACCCCAGAGACGGCAGCCCACCAGGCTCCTCTATCCCTGGGATTCTCCAGGCAAGAACACTGGAGTGGGTTGCCATTTCCTTCTCCACAGATATGTATACATATACATAAATATTAATATATGTATATTATATATAATGTTAGATGCATATGATATATATATCTTTAGTTTTTTATTTTCCTTTTTGACATTATATTGCTATAACTTACTGAACAAAAGAATAAAATGTACAGAAGAATTAATGTGTTATTAAAGTAAGAAAATCTAAATGCCAGGAGTGTATCTGTGACTGTATTCACCACACTAACAAATACCCAGGGAAAAATGATTGAAACATAATCCATAGACACATAGCTTTATACAAGGACATTCCCTCATAGGGGAAAGCCTAAAAGGATCTTGCAGGCTCAAGTTCCTTTCTGGAAAACTATTAATGTGCCCTGCTTTGTTATGTTTCAGCTGAAAGTAAGATGTGAATAATAAAGGATATTTTCCACTAGGCTGGAATTAGTTCACCTTTATCAGTTTGCAAAATGGCAATCTGTCCAAAATTCCTCTTGCTCAGGGCAGTATGACTCTGGGAGAAAAAAGGAATAATTGCTGTCCCAAATTCTCTAAGAACCTCTGCTAACCTACTAAATCCCCACCCAATGTTCTCCAGGTCACCCATTATATCAGTATTTGGGGAGGAGGACTTCCTAAATTGCCTTCCACCTCAGATCTACCAGGTGAACGCACCTCTGGATGGATTATAACATTGGCAGGAAGGGGTAGCTTTTGTATTGCTTCATGTTTTACATATTGTCTTACCTCTCCAATTAGCATGTAGAGTCCCTGAGGACAAGTAATCTTTCATATGCTAGGTTCTTTGGAACAACTATATTCTTTTCTAAAAAAAATCTCCCAATGGGTTTCCCTACTTCGTTTTCCAGTTTTCTTTGGCCATTCTGGCCTCAGAAAAGGGAACATATAAATCACCTTGGGGAGGAGGAGAAAATGATGTAAAGGAAATCTTTAAATGACGGATAATTACAGAATTTTGTTGTTTTCTGTCGAACCTCAACATAAATTAGTCATAGGTATACATATATTCCCTCCCTTTTGAACCTCCCTCCCCTCTCCCTCCCCAACCCACCCCTCTAGGTTGATACAGAGCCCCTGTTTGAGTTTCCTGAGCCATATAGCAAATTTCTGTTGGCTATCTGTTTTACAAATGGTAATGTAAGTTTCCACATTACTCTTTCCATACATCTCACCCTTTCATCCCCTCTCCCCATGTCCATAAGTCTATTCTCTATGTCTGTTTCTTCATTCTTTTTAACACCAAGAAGTAGGGCCTCAGAGGAAAGGAGAGAAGACTAAGGCAGGGAGGGAAGACATGTGCCAGGCTGTCTTCTCTGGCCTGAAACTCCAGTGGGTGATGGTCGAGGAGAAACTTGAAAACAAGCAGGTATGTTTGATCCAGGTAGCCATACAGTAATCACAGGGCCACTACACTGTGATTCAGAGATGGCAGAGGGGATAGCACAGTAGAAGACAGATCTCCCCCTCTTTTTCAAGGAGCCCAGGTTGGCAAGAAGATTCCTAGGTTTGCTGTCTACCTAGAGAAGGCTGTGGAAGATAGTAGGAGCATGAACCACGCCCATCAGTTCCCTGTTGGCTGTGGTACGAACCTGCCACTAGGAATCAGAGGGCCCAAGTTTCTACTTGCATAAAAGTCCTAATGCCTGCAAGTTGGGGAGGAAAGTCCAAAGAGGGCACTGAAAATGGGCCACCTGATAGGGTTGGCAGCAAGATGCCACCAGAGGACTTCCCCAACAGTCCACTGATTTAGAATCCATGCTTCCACTGCAGGAGGTGCAGGAGTGATTCCCTGCTCCGGAAACTAGGATCCCACATGCCAGTTTGTGTGGCCAAAAAAAAAGAAAGCCACCAGTACGAGAGAGACATGAACATATGAGGGTACCAGCAGTAAAGCCATCACTAAATAGATCATAGGTTTCTTTGGCTGAAAAGCATAGCAGTGGGTGCTAGCCAGATGCTAGGAATGAGACAGAACAGCTGCACTGCATCAGAGGTTGACAAGGACCCAGAAGACAGGATGGGTCCAAGGGCCCTTTTATCACCAGGAGAATAGGCAAGTAATCCTCTAAGACTAACTGTTACCAGTCCAAGCCTACTCTGCTTGCCCCATGACAAGTCAATGAATTGGAGATGATATGTTGAGGCAAGAAATACAACTTTATTCAGAAAAACAACATATGGAGAAGATGGCAGACTAATGTCTCAAACTAGTCATCTTATCAGGGTCTGGATGCCAGGTTCTTTTACAGAACACAGAAGCGGGGGTGAGGAAACAAAAAGGCCACTAATCTTACAAATATCTCCTGAAATGGCTAGCCTTGGGGAAGGGATGCATTAATTTCTACCTTTCTGTAGCCATCCACAGGTGGACAGAGGCCTGAACAAAGGTGCTTTGGTCTAATATTCAGGCAGAGGGGCAGGGTTCCTAAAGGCAGGCCATTATGTATAAACAGTATGTTTTAGTGGGAAAAAAAGCAATGGGAAGCAAAGGTTAAAGTAAAACAAACATATCCAACATGGAGTCAGTTCTTCCCTGTAACATAACCTTGAGAGAAAGGGAAAAGGAGGGAGTCATTACCCTAAAGAGAGCAAGTTTAAACTAAAGAAACAGATTGAACTAAAAAGGATATTGTTGACAGAGGCATTTAAGCATATTTTTCCTTTTACCAATGGACTGGAGCCTATTTAGGAACTTTAAATTCATTGGAAAAAATAAAGTTACAAGTTTCTCACATATTCTGAATTTTATACTATGAAATATTTGACTCGTCTATGTTTACTAATAGCAATTGGCTCAGAGGAAACAGTATTTTTAGTAATAGTAGTAGTAGACCTGAAACAATATTTTAGTAAATAATTTGAATGAATAAGTAGGAATCTATTATTCAATTTGCCCAAGTAATTGCTAGATGGATTATCAAATTGACTATCCACAGCTGATGGAAGATTCCATGGCTTTCTAATTAACCAAAATTAAATGTCAGAAGATAGTGATTATTGCTTAAGTTTATACTTTAACTTACAAGTGTACAAATTCTGCATTTACTGATGCATCAATTCCATTCCAAAGATCTGCCGTACTTGTGCTTATTGCACTTCTCAACCACTCTCAGCTACTTCCTAATAAGGCACAGAGACTTGGACCAGAGGGAAAAAAACAAATTGTTTATGCAGCCTTAGTGTGTTCTTAAGAATTGCCTCTATCTGCCTGTCATCACCTGTCTATTTTTATCTACCACCCATTCAGTTATCTATACCCACAAGACTTAAAAATTAAGGTTAAGTACTTTTTACCACAATGGTTAATTGTAACAAAATTCTTGTATGTATGCCACTTTATAGTTCATAGAACTCTTCTAACATTTCATCTCATCTAATTTTAACAACTCTGAATCTCTCTATAACCCATTCTAATCAAGCCTTTGTAGTTACTACTCCACTGATAATGGCTCTTGTCAAGGTTGTCAGAGACCTTCTCTTGCAAAATCCAGGGGTGAACATCAAGTCCTTATCTTTCCAACCTCTCAACACCACTCAAAATGGTTTCTGAAAGCATTTTCTTCACTTTGTTTTGTGTCATCTGCTGTTTACATTTGTAAAATTTAGTGTCTTCTCTTATTCTCTTCCTATGAAAAGAAATGTAGAAGGGCCTCACATTTCAGTCCTTGGCTTCTCCTTATTTTTACATTCTATGGGATGCAGGTCAGGAAGCAACAGTTAGAACTGGACATGGAACAACAGGCTGGTTCCAAATAGGAAAAGGAGTTCGTCAAGGCTGTGTATTGTCACCCTGTTTATTTAACTTATATGCAGAGTACATCATGAGAAACACTGGACTGGAAGAAACACAAGCTGGAATCAAGATTGCCGGGAGAAATATCAATAACCTCAGATATGCAGATGACACCACCCTTATGGCAGAAAGTGAAGAGGAACTCAAAAGCCTCTTGAGGAAAGTGAAAGTGGAGAGTGAAAAAGTTGGCTTAAAGCTCAACATTCAGAAAACGAAGATCATGGCACCCAGTCCCACCACTTCATAGGAAATAGATGGGGAAACAGTGGAAACAGTGTCAGACTTTATTTTTTTGGGCTCCAAAATCACTGCAGATAGTGACTGCAGCCATGAAATTAAAAGACACTTACTCCTTGGAAGGAAAGTTATGACCAACCTAGATAGCATATTCAAAAGCAGAGACATTACTTTGCCAACAAAGGTTCGTCTAGTCAAGGCTATGGTTTTTCCTGTGGTCATGTATGGATGTGAGAGTTGGACTGTGAAGAAGGCTGAGCACCGAAGAATTGATGCTTTTGAACTGTGGTGTTGGAGAAGACTCTTGAGAGTCCCTTGGACTACAAGGAGGTCCAACCAGTCCATTCTGAAGGACTTCAGCCCTGGGATTTCTTTGGAAGGAATGATGCTAAAGCTGAAACTCCAATACTTTGGCCACCTCATGTGAAGAGTTGACTCATTGGAAAAGACTCTGATGCTTGGAGGGATTGGGGGCAGGAGGAGAAGGGGACGACAGAGGATGAGATGGCTGGATGGCATCACTGACTCGATGGCCGTGAGTCTGAGTGAACTCCGGGAGTTGGTGATGGACAGGGAGGCCTGGCGTGCTGCGATTCATGGGGTCGCAAAGAATCAGACACAACTGAGCAACTGATCTGATCTGATCTGATCTGATGGGATCTTAGCTCTATGCCCTTTGATACTGTGTTGATGAGCCCTAAATTCATTTCTCCAGCTCTGTTTAGTCTTGAATATCCCAGTCTACTTGGCATTTCTGCTTGTGTGTTCAAGAGGCGTCACAAACTTAGTATGTCTGCCTTAGCCAGCCCTCCCAAACGCATGTTTTTCTGGTCCCCACCTGTCAATGACTACCTACGTCTACTTCTTTTCTATGCCCTCATTGTAGCTTAACTACATGTTTGACTCTAACCTTAAATTGACCTCCACTACAGGCATGTCTTCACTTCACCCTGCTCTAGGCCTGTAGTCTTGTTTTGTCCATTGATTTTCAGGTTCTACTTCTACTTGCTCCTTTTTCATGGTAAGTAGGCTGCAGTCCATGGGGTGGCTAGGAGTCGGACATGACTGAGTGACATCACTTTCAGTTTTCACTTTCATGAATTGGAGAAGGAAATGGCAACCCACTCCAGTATTCTTGCCTGGAGGATCCCAGGGATAGGGGAGCCTGGTGGGCTGCTATCTATAGGGTTGCACAGAGTTGGACACGACTGAAGCGACTTAGCAGCAGCAGCAGCAGCAGCTCCAGCTTTCCTCAACAATAGCATCTCTGTCTTATATCCAAGACTCTAGTTGCCCATGATTCTGGTGTTACTATCTACCTGACAGCTTACTTTTAATGAAAATCTACTGCTTTTTAATAACCAGTAAATCCTGTCTCCTTGAACTTCTTCTTTAACAAAGGCTGTATAGAGTACACACATGGCCTATAGAGTACACATCATAAGAGCATCATCAGACAAGACTTATTAAGCATTCAATTGCACGCTGCCTTGTTCTGGCTTTTAGGTGATTATCATCAGAATTGACTAAGAGGTTCGTCTCCATTACCAATCCCAGTTGATTGGTATTAGCTGCCTGGAGTGCTTTTTGGAAGGATTTTGACAAAATGCTATGATCAAATGATAATGCTTGCCATCTCACTGCACAGGGGGACCTTCTTCTATGCACTTGCACCCATGTATATCATCTAAGACATTATTCTTATTCTCTCTCAAATTCTTTTACTGTCATATACCAAAAGAAAAACTCATTAATACAATTAATACTTCATTAACAATTATAAACAAAACAAATTTAATAATAGTTCATTAATAGTTCATTTAATAATAGTTCATTAATAATTTATTAATATAGTAGAGGCAATAACCTGCTAATAATAGATATCATTTTAGTTTACTTCATTTTGCCCAATAAGATATTATACAAAGATTATATAAATAATACACATAATAAAAAAAATTTTCTCAACTAAGTCATTTAATCCTTACAATTACCTTGTGAGCATTACTATTTTCTCTTCTCACACATAAAGAAACCAAGACTTAGAGATATAAAACAATGGCTACAAGTTCTCTTCACTAGTAAATGGTAGAATTATTCAAACCAAAATTTATCTGCCTCCAAAGTCATGCTCTTAAAGACGTTGCTATACTGTTAATAAGACATTTGTTTAAAAAAGTTTTAAGAATTTGATAAGTAGCATACATAAAGTATAAGAAATTAAGAAGAAGTCATAAGAATACACAGAACTATAGGAAAAAAGTCTAAGGACCCAGATAATCACTATGGTATGGTCACTCACCTAGAGCCAGACATCCTGGAGGGTGAAGTCAAGTGGGCCTTAGGAAACAAAGCTAGTGGAGGTGATGGAATTCCAGTTGAGCTATTTCAAATCCTAAAAGATTTGAAGTTAAATTGCTGTTAAAGTGCTGCATTCAATATGCCAGCAAATTTGGAAAACTTAGCAGTGGTCACAGAACTGGAAAAGGTCAGGGTTCATTCCAATCCCAAAGAGCAATGCCAAAAAAGGTTCAAACTACTGTACTTGTATGCTAAATTGCTTCAGTCATGTCCAACTCTTTGCGACCCTATAGACCCTCTGTCCATGGGATTCTCCAGGCAAGAATACTGGAGTGGGTTGCCATGCCCTTCTTCAGTGGATTCTCCTGACCTAGGGTCTGAACCTGTGTCTTTTATGTCTTCTGCATTGGCAGTTGGGTTCTTTACCACTGGTGCCACCTGGGAATTCCTAAACTATCTTACAACTGGGCTCATTTCACATGCTTGTAAGGTTATACTCAAAATCCTTCAAGATAGGCTTTAGAAGTATATGAATCAAGAACTTCCAGATATATAAGCTGGATTTAGAAAAGGCAGAGGAACAAGAGATCAAATTGCCAACATTCATTGGATCATAGAGAAAACAAGGGAATTCCAGACAAACATCTACTTTTGTTTCATTGACTATGCTAAAGCCTTTGACTGTGTGAATTACAACAAACTGTGGAAAATTCTTAAAGAGATGGGAATGTCAGACCACCTTACCTGTCTCCTGAGAAACCTGTATGTGGGTCAAGAAGCAACAGTTAGAACGAGACATAGAACAATGGTCTGGTTCAAAATTGGGAAAGGAGTATGTCAAGGTTGTATATTGTCATCCTGTTTATTTAACTTCTATGTAGAGTACCTCATGTGAAATGCCGGGCTGAATGAATCACAAGCTGGAATCAAGATTGCTAGGAAAAATATCAACAATCTCAGATATGCAGTTGATACCAGTCTAATGGCAGACTGGAATGAAGATGAATGAAAGAGCCTCTTCATAAGGGTGAAAAGGAGAGTGAAAAAGCTGGCTTAAAACTCAACTTTCAAAAAACTAAGATCATGGCATCCAGTCCGACCACTTTATGGCAAATACAACGGGAAAAGTAGAAGCCATGACAGATTTTATTTCTTGGGTTCCAAAATCACTGCAGATGGTGACTGCAGTCATGAAATTAAAAGATGCTTGCTCCTTGGAAGGAAACCTATGACAAACCTGGACAGGATATTAAAAATCAGAGATGTCACTTGCCAATAAAGGTCTGCATAGTCAAAGCCATGGTTTTTCCAGTAGTTATATACAGATGTGAGAGATGGACCATAAAGAAGGCTGAATGTCAAAGAATTGATGCTTTCAAATTATGGTACTAGAGAAAACTCTTGAAAGTCCCTTGGACAGCAAGGAGATCAACCAGTCAATCTAAAGGAAATCAACCTTGAATATTCATTGAAAGTACTGACACTGAAGCTGAAGCTGTAATACTTTGGCCACCTGACGTGAAGAGCTGACTCATTGGAAAAGATCCCTATGCTGGAAAAAAATGAAGGGAAAAAGAGAAGTGGGCGGTAGAGGATAAGATGTTTAGATAACATCACCAACTCAATAGACACGAATTTGAGTGAATTCCAGGAGATAATAGAAGACAGAGGAGGGGTTCTGCAGCCCATAGGGTCACAAAGAGTTGGATACAACTTAACGACTGAGCAACAACAGCAACGTATCCATATTGCCCTAATCTCCCCACTCCTTCTTTTATTGAAATATAATTGACACACATCATTATATAGATTTAAGATATGCAGCATAAGGATTTGACCTTATATGTATTGTGAAATGATTACACATTAGTTAACATCTATCATCCATCAGCTTGTTTGGATACTAAACAAAGAAAAAGAAAAAGAAAAAATAATTTTTCTTTGAGATTAGGACACTTAGGATTTACTCTCCAAATAAATTTCATATAAATCATACAGCAGCATTAGCTATAATTATCATGTTATACACTACATCCCTAGTACTTACTTATTTTATAACTGGAAGTCTGTACCTTTTGACCACCTTCATTCAATTTCCTTCTGGTAAATGTAAATGTGACCTCTTTTTTTATGTGGTTCTGTTTTGTTTTGTTTTAGATTCCACATATAAGTGAGATCCTACGGTATTTGTCTTTCTCAGTCTGATTTATTTTATTTATCATAATGCCCTCAAGGTCCAGCCATGTTGTCACAAATGGAGGATTTCCTCCTTTATTGTGGCTGAATAATATTCCACTGTGTACACATACCACAACTTTTTCTATTCATCTGTCATTGAACACTCAGGTTGTTTCCATGTCTTGGAAATTATAAATAATGCCATTCTAAACATGAGGGTACAGATGTCTCTTTGACATAATCTTTTTAGTTTCCTTTGGATACATTCCCAGAAGCAGAATTGCTGCATCATACGGTAGTTCTATTTTTTAATTTTTTGAGGAACCTTCATACACAGTGTGAAAATCTTAACTGTATGTGAAAATCAAAATGGGAAAATCTGAATGAATTTTTACAAATACTAACACTCAGGCAGCCACCATTCAGTTCAATGTCTAAAACATTCCCAATGCCCTTGTGTTCTTTCCCAGTTTCTACTCCTTCCCAGTAGTAGCAATTCTGACTTCTATCACATAATTTAGTTTTGCCTGCTTTTGAACTTCACATAAAGGGAATCATACCGTCTGTAGTCTCTGCGGCTGTATTTGATTGCTAATCATTATGTCTGTGAACATCATCTGTGGTGAACAGACCATAACATGACTCCCAGTGATTTCTATGTGCATCCTATACTAAAGGGATTTCTAACCTGCAGAGATCACTCTGGCTGGCACAGTCAGAGAAGTGACACTGAAGTTCGGTCTTGAATACCAAGGAAGTTTTGGCCAGGGTGATCAGAGCAGGACAACTGATTTGGGCAAGCCAGCTGGCCAAGGCACTAAACAACCACAGTTCTGGCTGAGGGGCAGAAAGCAGCAGACAAATCTAGAGATACATTCCCTCGGCCCTAGAGATGTGGCTAATGATGTACTGTGGGAGGCAGGACTACTTAGTATTCCGCAAAGAGCCTCTTCTCCTCCACCTACTTCAGTGATTCCAGTGTCTGGTTTAGAATCCAGCCTTTTTTCTTTTTTCCACTAATTTTTATTTATGAGATTTTAGGGTGTTTTTTAGTGAATGTTTTAGCTGTATTTATTTTCTCCTTGTCCTTATACCCTAGAACACAATGTTGTCGAAGAAACTGTCATTATTCTAGCATCCACTAAAGAAATATTCCAGTCACATCCAGCCAAGAAGGAAGTAAATGTTCTCATAAGCATAATCTCTGCCTGTATTGTTTCCCTGTGCTCTTAGCCTCCTGCCTTCACAAGCTTCCTCCTGGATTCATTTATTTCTGATGGATACGCACAGTTGTCAACAAATGTGGTATTAAAAATAGATTTCTGTATTTCCTAGGAGTGCCTTGGGACTAGAGAGACAGCATCAAAGGAGTGTTTTCGGCACAGTCTGCTATTGAGAGAACTGTGATGCACACCAAGCTTTTCAGAAATCTGAAAAAAAAAATGTGTTTTCAATGGCAAAACTGACTTATAACAACAGAAATAACATAAAATGCTCTGAGTAGTAGTTTTGCATTCACCAGCAGTTCAACCAATTGATTGAATCAGTTCAACCTTCTGATTTACCCTAGCTCTAAGGTTATCACAATACTCTATGCTAAGTCCAAGTCACTTTCAGTCGTGTCTGACTCTGTGTGACCCCATAGACGGCATCCCACCAGGCTCCCCCATCCCTGGGATTCTCCAGGCAAGAATACTGGAGTGGCTGCCATTTCCTTCTCTAATGCATGAAAGTGAAAAGTGAAAATGAAGTCGCTCAGTCGTGTCCGACTCTTAGCGACCCCATGGATTGCAGCCTAACAGGCTCCTCCATCCATGGGATTTTCTGAGCAAGAGTACTGGAGTGGGGTGCCATCAGGTCAAATGGAGAACTCAATTGAGGTAGCAAATTCTAATTTTCGGGAGAAAGAAAATGTTAGCAAAAATAGCAAATAGATTTAAGTTTTCTGTCCTGGATCTGAGTAGCAGACCCTGCTCTCAGCATTTTGGCACATGCTTTAGGGCCTGACCTTTCTTTGAGTTGTAGATATCTGCTACTTTGCTTGTGAACATGTACCTGCAATCATACACTAGCAGCCGGCACATGTTCAGGCTTCTCCACGCTCATCACTCTTTCTTGTTCTCCTGTCTTCATCACTCCCTTCAGTCCAGCTCCTCTACCCCTGACAGTAATGATCCTGGACTTAAGTGTCTTCCTCCTATAACCTGCCTCACACAGGTTTTGTTCTTGAATCCCTCCTCCCTTCCTAGCTTCTTTCCTGGCTTCACTTACCCTAAACCAGGCCCCTAGAAGGAATTTACATATCTATTGGTTTCAAGAATACACAGAACTGTACAAAAAAGATCGTTACGACCCAGATAATCACGATGGTATGATCACTGACCTAGAGCCAGACATCCTGGAATGTGAAGTCAAGTGGGCCTTAGATAGCATCACTACGAACAAAGCTAGTGGAGGTGATGGAATTCCAGTTGAGCTATCTCAAATCCTAAAAGATGATGCTGTGAAAGTGCTGCACTCAATATGCCAGCAAATTTGGAAAACTCAGCAGTGGCCACAAGACTGGAAAAGGTCAGTTTTCATTCCAATCCCAAAGAAAGGCAATGCCAAAGAATGCTCAAACTACTGCACAATTGCACTCATCTCACACGCTCGTAAAGTAATGCTCAAAATTCTCCAAGCCAGGCTTCAGCAATATGTGAACCGTGAACTTCCTGATGTTCAAGCTGGTTTTAGAAAAGGCAGAGGAACCAGAGATCAAATTGCCAACAACCGCTGGATCATTGATAAAACAAGAGAGTTCCAGAAAAACATCTATTTCTGCTTTATTGACTATGCCAAAGCCTTTGACTGTGTGGATCACAATAAACTGTGGAAAATCCTGAAAGAGATGGGAATACCAGACCACCTGATCTGCCTCTTGAGAAATTTGTATGCAGGTCAGGAAGCAACAGTTAGAACTGGACATGGAACAACAGACTGGTTCCAAATCAGAAAAGGAGTCCGTCAAGGCTGCATATTGTCACCCTGTTTAGTTAATTTATATGCAGAGTACATTATGAGAAACGCTGGACTGGAAGAAACACAAGCTGAAATCAAGATTGCCGGGAGAAATATCAATAACCTCAGATATGCAGATGACACCACCCTTATGGCAGAAAGTGAAAAAGAACTAAAAAGCCTCTTGATGAAAGTGAAAGTGGAGAGTGAAAAAATTGGCTTAAAGCTCAACATTCAGAAAACAAAGATCATGGCATCTGGTCCCATCACTTCATGGAAAATAGATGGGGAAACAGTGGAAACAGTGTCAGATTTTATTTTTCTGGGCTCCAGAATCACTACAGATGGTGATGGCAGCCATGAAATTAAAAGACACTTACTCCTTGGAAGGAAAGTTATGACCAGCCTAGATAGCATATTCAAAAGCAGAGACATTACTTTGCCAACAAAGGTTCGTTTAGTCAAGGCTATGGTTTTTCTTGTGGTCATGTATGGATGTGAGAGTTGGACTGTGAAGAAGGCTGAGCGCCAAATAATTGATGCTTTTGAACTGTGGTGTTGGAGAAGACTCTTGAGAGTCCCTTGGACTGCAAGGAGATCCAACCAGTCCATTCTGAAGGACTTCAGCCCTGGGATTTCTTTGGAAGGAATGATGCTAAAGCTGAAACTCCAGTACTTTGGCCACTTCATTCGAAGAGTTGACTCATTGGAAAAGACTCTGATGCTGGGAGGGATTGGGGGCAGGAAGAGAAGGGGAGGACAGAGGATGAGATGGCTGGATGGCATCACTGACTCGATGGACATGAGTCTGAGTGAACTCCAGGGGTTGGTGATGGACAGGGAAGCCTGGCATGCTGCGATTCATGGGGTCGCAAAGAATCAGACACGACTGAGCGACTGATCTGATCTGATCTGATGGCTTCAATGTGCATTACTTATTCTTACTTCAGGCCAGGACTGACCCAGTGGGGTATGAGTTTAACTTAAATAGAGGTATCTACTTTTCCTCTAGAAAAGTGAAAAGGCTGACTTAGAGACCCACTTCCCTCAGATGTATTTGATTGTCAGTTTGAGAAAGTTAAAAAGAAAAATAATTAGAAGAAAATAAACCTTGAAAGATAGTGATAGCAGGTGGATGGCATTCACCTATTTGAACTGTTAACAAACCGCTGCCTTTAGGTCTCCTCATCCCAACTTCCCAGTCATCCTAGGATTGTTGTAGAGAAGAACCAATTCTGACTCCATGTTGGAACTGTTTCTCTGACTTACTTTTTGTTACTGTTATTATAGTCATACATAATGGCCTGCCTCAAAGGACCTTGCCCTTCTGCCTGACTGTTAGATTACAGTGCCATTGTTCAGCTTAACTGAACTGAACTGAACTGAACTTTTCAGCTCATAGAGAGATAATCTGACCCTGCCCACCTGTGAATGGCTACAAAAAAAGAAGAGATTAACACATCCCTTCCAAAGGTTGGCCCTTCCCAGAGATGTTTTGCAAGACTGAAGATTCTTTTTACTTTACTTCCTTATTGCCTCTCCCTCTCTATTCTGTCTTTTGACTTTAGCTCCTCATTGCTTCTCTCTCTGATTCTAGGGCTTCCCTGGTGGCTCAGATGGTAAAAAAAATCTGCCTGCAATGCAGGAGACCCGAGTTTAATCCCTGGGTCAGGAAGATACCCTGGAGAAGGAAATGGCAACCCACTCCAGTATTCTTGCCTGGAAAATCCCATGGACAGAGAAGCCTGGAGGGCTACAGTTCATGGGGTCTCAAAGAGTTGGACACAACTGAGCAACGAACACTTTCTGGATCTATAAAAGAACCTGGCAGCTAGACCCCGGGGCTTCCCTGGTAGCTCAGATGGTAAAGAATCTGCCTGCAATGCAGGAGAACCCTGGTTTGATTCCTGGGTTGGGAAGATCCCCTGGAGAAGGGATAGGCTACCCACACCAGTATTCTTGCCTGGAGAATCCCCATGGACAGAGGAGCCTGCTGCTGCTACTGCTAAGTCGCTTCAGTCGTGTCCGACTCTGTGTGACCCCATAGACGGCAGCCCACCAGGCTCCCCTGTCCCTGGGATTCTCCAGGCAAGAACACTGGAGTGGGTTGCCACTTCCTTCTCCAATACATGAAAGTGAAAAGTGAAAGTGAAGTCGCTCAGTCGTGTCCGACTCTTAGCGACCCCATGGACTGCAGCCCACCAGGCTCCTCCATCCATGGGATTTTCCAGGCAAGAGTACTGGAGTGGGGTGCCATTGCCTTCTCTGACAGAGGAGCCTGGCAGGCTACATTCCTGGGGTCTCGGAGAGTCAGGCATGACTGAGTGACTAAGCACAGCATCCAGACCCCGACAAGACGATTATCTTATTGGTCAGCCAGCTTTCCAAATAAAGCTGTATTCCTTGCCTCAACACCTCTTCTCTCGGATTCATTCGCCTGTTGTGTGGTGAGCAGAGCTAGTGAGCTTGGGCTCAGTAACAGGATCAATATCCCATCGGTAGACTCTTGAGTTCTTTACTTCAGTTTTTATAATGGAATGAAAAATATTTCTATCTTGCTATCAGTCCTCTGCTGCAGCCACTATCTCCTGAATAGTCATGCATGTTCTGACTGTATGTTTTTACTCATGGCTTCCTGAAATTCCCTTTCCCATCTCTCTAAATGCTTTATGTTTTTAAAAACTTATTTGAATCCAAGTCCTCTACAAATTCAACCCTGACCACCCAGTGAAAATGAGCTCTTCCTCCACTCATATTTTTTGTACAATTTGGCAGTTACAAATTTTCAATGCAATAAATATTTATTGAGTGTTTACCATGTGCAAATTACCATCTATGGTACTCCAAGATAAATAAAATACTTTTAACCTAAGTAGAGTATAAAATAAGTACTCAAAATTATAACCAAATGCAGAACATGCTATGTACTAGGAGGTGTGGTAGACAGAGCTGTAGGGGTTTGGAGAAGGAAGAGGAGAAAGGAGCTAACATTTATGGGATGGACATTACAGGTTAGATTGAAAATGCTGAATGTTTTATATCATCATTTAACCCTCATAACAACTCTTTTTATAAGGGTGGAAGATAGGTTTCAAAAAAGTTTTAAAAAAAGTAATCAAGATCGCATCCCAGATTAAGTAGTAGTGTAGAATTAAATCTAGGCCTGTTTGGCTTCCAAGTCCCATTCTTTCTACTTCTCTTATCTAGTTACAAATTAAAGAAAGTATTCATGAAGAAGGAGGCATTTGAGATGAGGCCTGAATCATGATCAGAATGAAATACATTAGAGAGAGAGAGAATACAGGCATGTTTCACTTTATTGCACTCTGCAGATAAATGTGTTCTTTATAAATTTAAGATTTGTGGCAACTCTGAGTTAAACAAGTCTATTCGCACCATTCTTTCCAAGAGCATTTCTTCAATTCATGTCTCTGTGTCACATTTTGGTAATTCTTATAATATTTTTAAAATTAAATTTTCAGTTCAATTCAGTTCAATTGCTCTGTCATGTCCTACTCTTTGTGACCCCATGGACTGCTGCACACCAGGCTTCCCTGTCCATCACCAACTCCCAGAGCCTACTCAAACTCATGTGCATTGAGTCAGTGATGCCATCCAACCATCTCATCCTCTGTCGTCCCCTTGTCCTCCCTCCTTCAATCTTTCCCAGCATCAGGGTCTTTTCAAATGAGTCAGTTTTTCACATCAGGTGGCCAAAGTACTGGAGTTTCAGCTTCAGCATCAGTGCTTCCAATGAATATTCAGGACTGATCTCCTTTAGAATGGACTGGTTGGATCTCCTTGCAGTCCAAGGGACTCTCAAGAGTCTTCTCCAACACCACAGTTCAAAAGTATCAATTCTTGGTGCTTATTACAGTATGACTGCTTACAATGTTGTGTCTTGCAATATTTTTTTTAACTTTTTCATTATTATCATCATTATGGTGATGTCAATACTATGACTTGCTGAAGGCTCAAATGATGGTTAGAATTTTTTAGCAATAAGGTATTTTTATTTTTTTAATTGAGTTTTAATTGAATGAACAAGTCTTTACATTCTAGAGTGCTTTAAAATTTTGTGACGTTTCACACACATGATTTCATATAATCCCATAATAGCCCTTCCCCCCACCCCTAACTTTCCCCTTCCCTCTCCCTACTGGTAATCACTAGTTTGTTCTGTTTATCTGTTAGTGTGCTTCTTTTTTGTTTTAGCAATAAACTGTTTTAAAATTTAGGTATGTATATTACTTTTTTAAAACATACATATGTTGCACACCTATCATGAGAAAGGCTGGACTGGAAGAAACACAAGCTGGAATCAAGATTGCTGGGAGAAATATCAATAACCTCAGATATACAGATGACACCACCCTTATGGCAGAAAGTGAAGAGGAACTCAAAAGCCTCTTGATGAAAGTGAAAGAGGAGAGTGAAAAAGTTGGCTTAAAGCTCAACATTCAGAAAATGAAGATCATGGCATCCGGTCCCATCACTTCATGGGAAATAGATGGGGAAACAGTGGAAATAGTGTCAGACTTTATTTGTTTGGGCTCCAAAATCACTGCAGATGGTGATTGCAGCCATGAAATTAAAAGACGCTTACTCCTTGGAAGGAAAGTTATGACCAACCTAGATAGCATATTCAAAAGCAGAGACATTACTTTGCCAACAAAGGTTCATCTAGTCAAGGCTATGGTTTTTCCAGTGGTCATGTATGGATGTGAGAGTTGGACTGTGAAGAAGGCTGAGTGCCGAAGAATTGATGCTTTTGAACTGTGGTGTTGGAGAAGACTCTTGAGAGTCCCTTGGACTGCAAGGAGATCCAACCAGTCCATTCTGAAGGAGATCAGCCCTGGGATTTCTTTGAAAGGAATGATGCTAAAGCTGAAACTGCAGTACTTTGGCCACCTCATGCAAAGAGTTGACTCATTGGAAAAGACCCTGATGCTGGGAGGGATTGGGGGCAGGAGGAGAAGGGGACGACAGAGGATGAGATGGCTGGATGGCATCACTGACTTGGTGGACGTGAGTCTCAGTGAACTCTGGGAGATGGTGATGGACAGGGAGGCCTGGCATGCTGCAATTCATGGGGTCGCAAAGAGTTGGACACGACTGAGTGACTGAACTGAACTGAAGAGACTACAGTATAGTGAAAACATAATTTTTTATATGCTCTGGGAAACCGAAAAACTCATGTAACTCACTTTATTTTGATATTTGCTGTGTTGTGGTGATCTGGAACCAAATCCACAGTGTCTCTGAAGTATGCCTGTACATTCCTCCACACTTAAAATTCATAAGCGAAGTACAGAGACAAGAAATAGGATGAATTTAGGTAACAATAAATGGTCAAGTTAGACTGGCTCATGGATTATGTGGAATGGGCTAATAATACAGTAATAATTGTCTTTTATTATGTGAGACATCATTTCATGTAAAGAGTCTCATTCAATACTCCTAGCAACCCTATGAGATATCAGTTAATTTTTCTGCTTAACACACCACCCCAAAACACAGTGGCTTCAATTAGCTCCCAGTTCTGTGGGTTGGCATTCTGGATTGGGTTCAACTTGGTGGGATGGGAGAGGGGGTGGGGTTCTTTGGCCAGTCTTGCCTGGACTCACTCCTGTAACTTATAGTCACTGGTGGATGAGCTGGAGCTTGATGGTCCATGATGGCATCAATTACACGTCTAGTCAGTTGTGGATAAGGTGGGGAATTATGGTTCTCCTCCACATGGCCGCTCCAGAAGGCTAGCTTGAGTTTATTCTCAGGAGAACCTTTGGTTTTCAAGCACAAAGAATGGAGTACTCAAGGCCACTTGAGGCTAAAGCTCATAAACAGCACAAAGTGTCTTCCACATATTTATTTAAGAAATGTCAAAGCCAGAATAGAGTGTAGAGCCCAAGCTGAAAAGGTATGTAGTAGCTATATGACTCAGTCTAATGTGATGGACAAGGTGATGAGTTTTTGTGTAATTTAGAAAGGTAATAAACTGCCATTGATAGGTTTCCAGTAGGAAAATGAAAAAAACAGTTATGCTTTAGGAGGTGCAATGGGATAGACTGGTGAGGGAAAGGCTAGATGGGGGTGGCGCCAGCACAGAAACTCATATAATGGTCAAAGTAAGACCAAAATGTGTGTCAGAACTAGAGTGTCTGCTATTCAAATGGTAAAGATGAGAATAAATGTGTCTCCTCTTGGAATGAGGGAACGAATTCAAGAGAGAGTGTGGAATTAGAATTTATAGAATTTGGCGATTGACTGATATAATGGAGGAATTAGAGTGAAGACAAAAAGGTGCCTCTAAAGTTGTAATCCTAAGTGTCAGAGGGAAAAGTGATGCTGTTAATAGAGTCAAGGAAGACGGAAGAAAGAACTGGGTTGTGGATTATTGAAGAGTCTGGTCCGGGACTTGTTCAGGTAAAGTGTCAGCAGAAAAGTCACATGAAAGGGTTTAACAGGCAACTGTTAGAGAGGATTAGAGCTGGAAGAGAGACTATTTCTGCAGGGCAGGTTCAGAAGTCATCTTCAAAGAGGTGAGATTAGGAGCTGTAAACGCAGATGAACTTGCTGAAGGGAGAGATGGTCAGGCGAAAAAGTAGTTGGAGTAAAAAGATTTTAATGTTAGTCACTTTCAGAGGCTATCTGGAGAAAACAAGACCAGATACAGAGACAGAAGGATAGTAAAAAAAAAAAAAGTAGATGGAGGATGAAAGTAAAAGAGTTTCGAGATGTCAGGGAAAGACAGAATGGCAAATGGAAGGGAATATCGGCCTACAGTTCATTTCCGTCTCTCAGTCATGTCCGACTCTTTACGAAATGTCAAATTGGCATACAGATGCTACCAAAAAATCTGATTTGATTTCATTTCCGGGTCAAATAGCTCGTATTGTAAAGTTCAGAGTTGGGGAAGTGGTGGGTTAGAAAAGTGATGAGTTGTTGAACCTAAGGCAGAAATTCTTAATATTTTTTGGATGGAGATACCTTTAAGAATCTTTTGGAAGCTATGAATCCTTCTCCCAAGGAAATATATTTCCAGAAAATACTGCACATACAATTTTAACAGGTTTAAAAATTCACACAAAATTTCAGGCAGCTTATAAAGTCAATGGGCTACAATGAGCAAGAAATGATTTCAGATTTTGAACACCTGTTCTAAGGGTAAACAGAGTTACATCAGAGCGAGCAGAATACTGATTGGTTGTTTTGAAGCAATACTAGAGATATCTTCTCCATGCATACACATTCCCAAGCTTAAAAAGGGCTCAAGTGAGGGGGGATTAATTATGGTCAAGTTAAGAGTAATGATTATAACTATAATTTATTACGGTTCTTTATACCAGGTGGCCCTAGGGGTAAGGAACCTGCTTGCCAATGCAGGAGACACAGGAGATGCAGCTTCAGTCCCTGGGTCAGGAAGATCCTCTGGAGAAGGAAATGGCAGCCTACTCCAGTATTCTTGCCTGGAGAATTCCATGGACAGAGGAGCCTGGTGGGTTACAGTCCAGAGGGTTGCAAAGAGTTGGATACAACTGAAGCAACTTAGCATGCACACATATCAGGTATTACACATATAATATTTTGTTTAAAACTTACAAAAAACTTACAGGGTAGGCATTATTATCTAGATGAACAAACTGAAATTTAAATCAGCTAAATGGCACCAAGAAAAGGAAACTGATTTAGAAAGTCTATGCCATTGAGCTTCTTATTATATTTAATAAGATATATGATATAAAAATACTCAAAACATAGATGTTTACATGATACGTATTTAAAACTGAGGTCAACATTTATAGTGAGTGGAGACCTGACAGAGTCATTTCCTCTGGAATGGTTACAAGAACAAATTCTATTCTTAGTCCCTATCAACCTACTATGAGATACTGATAATAATTATTTAAGAAGCAAAAGAAAACACAGAAGCATTTACATCTATGGATGACATATTTTAAAAGTCCTTGGACATCAAACAAAATTATGATACATTAGAAATAATTCACAAATCATCTCATCATACTTTAGAGTATGAACTACACATCTGTGTCAGATCAAATCTTGTATACCTCTTCAGATTCCCTGAATGGCTTCCTAGACTGAGCCACCCTTACTGAACTCCCTAAGCTTACCAGAATTAAGCGGTAGCACTGGCCTACCTGCGCTCACATCCATACAATGTGTTAGTGCCTCTAGTCACCACTTCCAGACTCGGAAGTAATGCTCTGTAGTGTGCATTTTAACTTCCTGGGCTCCTATCTCAGGGCTGGATGATACAACTCAGAAGTGCAAGAGGGGGACTTCCCTAGTGATCCAGTGGCTAAGAGAACGCACTCCCAGTGCAGGAAGTTTGATCCCTGGTCAGGGAACTAGATCTCACATGTTACAACTAAGAGTTCACATGTTGCAACTAAAGATCCTTCATGCCACAACTTAGACCTGGCACACCCAAATAAATAGGTAAATGTTTTTAAAAAAAAGTAGAAGTGCAGGAGAACTATTTTCCTGTGGAGTGATTCTTGACAAATAGGGAAAGGGAGACTGAAGAGATCTGTGCGAGTAACTTTCTCTCTTTATCCCCTTGGAGACCATCCAGAGGTATGGTTTCTCCTCGCCTTTCTTGAAAGAACCACCCACGGTGGCCAGTTGTGAAGTGGGGCTCATT
Source organism: Bos javanicus (assembly GCF_032452875.1). NCBI lineage: Eukaryota > Metazoa > Chordata > Mammalia > Artiodactyla > Bovidae > Bos > Bos javanicus. The sequence continues at coordinate 81,280,106 of NC_083870.1, forward strand.
GGATTGCATTATCTCTTTCCTTGCTTCATTGACCCTTTTCTTCTTCAATTTCTGTTCTTATGCCTCCCCACACTTAAGCATTTTATTCTTATTTAAGGCTCTGCTTCATGGAGGACCCTGTCAAAGTTTATGTTTGCTCACAAATAAATTACATTACTATATGCTGGTGACCTGACTGGAAAAGAGAATGAAAAATAAATTTCTTTCAAAATAATAACTAAATATTATTTTATCTAAGGTAAATTAATCTAAATGAAATGATGAAAACATTCTGGGAGAAGTAAATGAAGAAATAATAAATAGATATATAAGCTATGCTCTTATTTGGGACCTTGGGAAAATGCTATATTTTTAAGATTTCTTTCTATGGTAATATGTATTTAATGGAATACCACTTCACAACTTCCCATGGGGTACTTTATGTTGCAAGATTAACTGAGTGTGAAAATGCCATTGGAAAAATGAAAAGTCAGCAATATATATTAGTATTTATATAAGTGGTGATAAAATCAATTAAATTTAAACCCACATGTCAGTATAATGATAAAATAATTTTTGTTGTTTTAGAGCTTGTAATGTATTTTCACATACATTTCTCATTTATTCATCACAATAACACTGTTAGATTGATTAGAGATGAACTAGAGTTATATGTACTTTAAAGACTATTTACTTTTTGGATTTAGTTATATATGGGCTCCTTCCAAAACAGGCTTGAGATGCTGCATGTCACAGTTGAGAAGTCTGAAGGTTGGAGAGCTCCCAGTTAAAGGGATATTGGGACTTCCATCCTGGCATTTTGCCTCCAGAACCTGTTTTTCTCACTAAATGTCACTGTCTTCTGTTATGAAATGACAATGAATCAATGAATTTAATTTAAAAGCAGAAAAAATTTAATGAAATGGAATAGATTCCAGAAACAAATTAAACTATTTTAAGAATGTGGCACAGTCCTGTGTGTTTATGTCTTATGAAATTACTTCAAATTGTTTTGAGAAGTGGGAAGAATGTAAGGGAAGAATCTTAAAAATGAATGAAGTAAATGAATTAATACATTCCAAATTTTTTAAAGTATAATAATTAGGAGATAATAATTAGATATATTATGTTGGGATATTCAGTAATAATACAGTATTGAAAATTAACTCACTCATCCATATTTCACACTCAATATCACAAAAAATTTCTAGGAAAACTAAAGAAGTAGGTTGGTTCATAGTAGGTGCTCAATAAATATTTAGTAGTTGAATTACATCTAAAACATAATTTAGAGGCCCAGATGGGTTCACAGGTGAATTCTGCCAAAATTTTTACAGAAGAAATTAAACCAATTCTATAAAATCTTTTTCAGAAGATAAAAGCAGAGGAAATACTTACTAATTCCTTCTGTGAGCCAGCATTACCGTAGTATTAAAACCAGACAAAAACATTACAAAAAAACTATAAACCAACATCCATCATGAATTTGAAAGTGAAAGTGTTAGTCACTCAGTATTGCCCGACTCTTTGTGACCCCATGAAGTGCAACCCATCAGGCTCCTCTGTCCATGGGATTTTCCAGGCAAGGACACCGGAATAGTTTGCCATTTCCTTCTCCAGGGAATCTTCCCAACCCAGGGATCGAACCTGGGTCTCCTGAACTGCAGGCAGATTCTTTACCAACTGAGCAACCAGGGGAAGATATCCTGAGCTATGGGCTTCCCTCATACTTCAGTTGGTAAAGAATCTGCCTGCAATGCAGGAGTACCCGGTTTGATTCCTGGATCGGGAAAATCCCCTGGAGAAGGGATAGACTACCCACACCAGTATTCTTGGGCTTCCCTTGTATTTCAGCTGGTAAAGAATCTGCCTGTAATGCAGTAGCCCCAGGTTCGACTACTGGGTTGGGAAGATCCCCTGGAGAAGGGAAAAGCTACCCACTACAGTATTCTGACCTGGAGAATTCCATGGACTATATACTTCATGGGGTCACAAAGAGCCGAATACAACTGAGAGACTTTCACTTTCACTTTCCATCATGAATATAGATGCAGAAATTCTCACCAAAATATTAGCAAATCAACTCCAACAATATATAATAAGAATTATATACCATAACCAAGTGAAAGTTATGCCGGGTATACAGAGCTGATCTAACATTCAACCAAATAAAGTAATCCATCATATTAACAGACTAAAGAAAAAGAACCACATGATCATATCAAATGTGCTTGTACTCAGTCATGTCTGACTCTTTGTGACCCCATGGGCTGTAGCCTGCGAGGCGTCTCTGTCCATGGAATTTTCCAGGCACGAATACTGATGTGGGTTGCCATTTCTTACTCCAGGGGATCTTCCTGATGCAGGGTTCAAATGCAGGGGTCAAACCCATGTCTCTTGCATCTCCTGTGTTGCCAGGCAGATTCTTTACTACTGCACCACTTGGGAAGTCTGATCATAGCAATAGATACAGAAAAAGTTTTTGAAAAAATTCAACATCATTCATGATAAAAACTCTCAGTAAACTAGGAATAGAGAATAATTTCATCAACTTGATAAACAATAGCTACAAAAACCCAGTTAACATCATACTTATTGGTAAGATAAAGCTTTCCCACTAAGATCAGAAACAAGAAAAGGATGTTCCTTCTCACCACTACTTTTCAGAATCACACTGGAAATGCTGGCTAGTGCCACAAGACAAGAAGAGACATGCTGATTGCAAAGGAAGAAATAGAACTGTTTTTTCCTGCAAATAATAGGATCATCTAAGTAGAAAACCCAAAAGAATTGATCAAAAAAACTTCTGGAACTAATAAGCAAATGAAACAAAGTTATAGGACATAATGCTATTATATATATAAAAAAATTACTTTCCTATATATCAGCAATGAACAAGTGGAATTTGAAAAAAACACAATAGCATTTACATTAGGAAAAATGAAATAGATAAAAAATTAACAAAATATGTACAAGACAAATGTGAGGAAAACTACAAAACTCTGATGAGAGATATCAAGAAAGAACTAAATAAATGTAGAGAAAGTCCCTGTTTATGGATAGGAAGAGGATTTTTTTAGGGCAGTGAAACTACTCTGTAAAATTTTATAATGATGGGTACATGTCATTGTAAATTCATGCAAACTCAGAGAACATGCAATATCAAGAGTGAATCCTAACACAAACTATAGATTTTACCTGATAAGCATGAGTTGAGGTAGGTTCATTAACTATAACAACTGTACCACTCTTGTAGGGGACACTGATTAAGAGGAAGTTGTGGGTGTAGAAGTGGGGGCATAAAGGAAAGCTATGTACCTTCTGCTAAATTTTTCTGTAAACCTACAAGTGCTCTAAAATGTTGAAATTTAAATTTTAAAAGTAATAATTATTTAAAAATTACTAGAAGAAAAGGAAGCTATACATTAATCCCAAATGTTGAAGAGAGATTGATGCATGTGATCAGAGAAAAGATGGATTTGAACATACGTGTATTTTAAACATTTGTGCAAAAAAATGTCCTCAGCCTTTATCCACCCACCTATAAAATCCTCTCCAATGGTGGAAGAGTTGCTACTCCATTAGATTTCAGGACAGGCAATGAGCCATGTTGATCATTCGATGAGGCTACTGTGTATACCTGCAGTCATATTAATACTTCCAGCACTTGCTTCCAGCCCCATTTTATTTTATATGTCATTCATGTATGTATGTATGTATGTGTGTGTATATATATATATGTCTTCCCAGGTTGCGCTAGTGGTAAAGAACTCCTCTGCCAATGCAGGAGAGGTAAGAGATGTGGGTTTGATCCCTGAAGAAGAACATGGCAACCCATTCCAGAATTCATGCCTGGAGAATCCCATGGACAGAGGAGCCTGGTGGGCTGTGGTCCATAGGGTCATAAAGAGTCAGACATGACTGAGCAACTAAGCACAGCACAGCATAAATGTTATATGTCATTTATGTTATAGGAGGCCTATCTTTGCTGTACACACCATGTATTTCTCCTTCAGCTTGCTGTATCTATATGTTAATCTTTCGCTCTCATACTGTTCCTGGCACATTGTGGCAGAGCCTGGTCCTTAGTGGCAAGTCTAGCCATTTTCCTCCATTTCTTCCTGCTTCCAAGATTGTATGGGATACATGAACTTTTTTTCCTTTTGCTTAGGAACTATGGCTACATAGAAGGACAGGGAAACCTGGTGTGCTGCAGTCCCTGGGGTCATAAAGAGTTGGACACGACAGGACTGAATAGCAACAAATAGCTACATCTTTTCTGCCCTTTCTTTTCCCACCTGAAAGCTAAGGCTCTATCCTGATCATTAGGCAGCTGTGCAGACACTTACAAATGGGTGAAGGAAGACAGGCTTTCTGTGTCCAGACTGCCTCAGCAGTCACAAGTGTTCTACCGGGGCACTCTGGCAACAGACCTTCTCCCTGGCCAATGGGGTGGGCACACAACTCATGCTTGGACACTGGGCACTGTCCTAGGTGCTTTACACAAATTAACTAATTTAATCTTCACAATAACCCTAGGAGATAGCTACTCTTCTGAAGATAAATGTACTTCCGTATAGAGAGATTAAGTGTCTTCCCTCCATGTGTTACAACTAATAAGTGAATGGTTGTTTTAGGGTCCAAAACCAGGCAGCTTGGTTCTCAATTCTTCTCGGCTTCAGTGTTTCGAGCTGAAACATTCAGAGCCCTTTCCTAGGACTTTTTCCAAATTGTGGTGAGGAAGGTAATACTGTTACATCCCCAAGATGTTAAGAAGTGAATCTAGAGGCATTGACAACCATGAGTGAGGCATGTTCCTCACCATGAGTCTTCCATGGGAGAGAATGTATGTAACGGTTGGAGACAAGCAGAGTTGCTTGACTGGTTCATAGAAACATTAAGACACAACTTCTAGTTGCTTTCAGCCTTTCTCAGTTTCTTGAGAACATGAAGTACATCAGTACACTGTTTTGCTTATGTTTTTTCAAACTTTGTGTCAGTCTGTTGCAACTAAAAGAGTTCTGACTATGAGAGAAAATAGAACCCAGATTACCCAAGCTCATATGGCAAAGGAAACATGGTCATTAAAATAGAGAGTGATGTGGGCTCAGTAGTCCCTTTTAGAGAAACTGTTAAAAGAACAGCTCAGATAAGGTTAATTAATCATTGCTGTTGTTGTTCAGTCACCCAGCTAAGGAACTCTCAGAAGTCTTCTCCAACACCACAGTTCAAAGGCATCAATTGTTTGGTGCTCTGCCTTCTTTACAGTCCATCTCTCACAACCATACGTGACCACTGGGAAGACTGTAGCCTTGACTATATGGACTTTTGTCGGCAGTAATGTCTCTGCTTTTCAACACGCTATCAAAGTTTGTCATAGCTTTCCTGCCAAGAAGCAAACATCTTCTGATTTCATGGCTGCAGTCACCATCTGCAGTCATTTTAGAACCCAAGAAGAGGAAATCTGTCACTACTTCCACTTTTCCCCCCTCTATTTGTCATGAAGTAATGAGCCAGATGCTGCGATCTTAGTGTTTTTAATATTTAATTTTAAGCCGGCTCTTTCACTCTCCTCCTTCACCCTCATCAAGAAGCTCTTTAATTAATCATAGGTTCACAGAAACAATTTTTACCAGGTGACCCACCAAAGTCTTGATTTGTATAACCCAAAATAGATTAGGTAAACAGAGGCTTTATATGAGCCATTGTGCTATAGGGTCATGTCCTCTTATCCGTTTACACCTGAGTGATCTTTGAGACCTAGAACCCTTGAACAAAGAATAAAGTAAGAAGGAATAGGTAAGGATCCTACTATAACATAGCATGTGCCTACTGTGCATCTCTTTCCCCCAAAAGGACTTGCAGTCTTTATGACTATTAACTCAGGAAAGAAATATCCAAATTGAGTATCTTGGATGGTAGGATGGAGCACTATCAGATTTGGGCTTCAAACCTACCCTGTTCATGGCTGCCTATAAATCATACCACTGTGGGTGTTATGGGAACAGATGGTCTGAAGCTGAATTCCAATCTGAATTCACCTCATAGAAGGTCCAATGGAACCTGAATTCATTTCTATGGCCATTTCCTTAGCATTGTTGTTGTTGTTCAGCTGCCAAGTCCTGTCTGACTCTTTGTGACTCCATGGGCTGCAGCATGCCAGGCCTCCCTGTCCCTCACCATCTCCCAGAATTTGCCCAAGTTCATGTCCACCGAATCGATGACGCCATCTAACCATCTCACCCTCTCTTGCCCTCTTCTTCTGCCTTCAGTTTTTCCCAGCATCAAGGTCTTTTCCAATGAGTCAGCTCTTTACATCAAGTGGCCAAAGTATTGGAGCTTCAGCTTCAAAATCAGTCCTTCCAATGAATATTCAGGGTTGATTTCCTTTAGGATTGACTGGTTTGATCTCCTTGCTGTCCAAGGGACTTTCAAGCGTCTTCTCCAACACCACTATAAGAAAGTATTAATTCTTCGGCACTCAGCTTTCTTGATAGTCCAACTCTCACATCCATACATGACTACTGGAAAAACCATAGCTTTGACTATATGAACCTTTGTTGGCAAAGTGATGTCTTTGCTTTTTAATATGCTGACTAGGTTTGTCACAGCTTTCCTTCTAAGAAGCACTGTCTTCTAATTTCAAATGCAGTGATTTTAGAGCTCAAGAAGAGGAAATCTGTCACCGCTTCTACCTTTTCCCCTTCTATTTGCAATGAAGTGATGGGACCAGATGCCATGATCTTATTTTTTTTAAATACTGAGTTTTAAATCAACTTTTTCACTCTCCTCTTTCACCCTCAACAAGAGGCTCTTTAGTTCTGCTTTGCTTTCTGCTATTAGAGTGGTATCATCTGCATATCTGGTGTTGCTTGTATTTCTCCTGGCAATCTTAATTCCAGCTTGTAACTTAGTCCTTGGTCTCAAATGAATATATGTGGCATTTCACCCCTTCATTGGATCCCTGTCCCATGAAATGATAGCAATCATGGGAGGAAGAAGCAAGTGGAAGATATCGGAGGTCCTACTCTGTATCGGAGAGGTAAACCAAAGCAATGTGCTTCCCCTGGGAAGTTGGAAAGGATAGTGCCATGTTAAAAGAAAAAGTTAGCCCTTGGTCACTGGGCTAAAAGTTGATTACATGTTTTAGTTTCTCTACAATCTTTCACTTATTTTCTTACTTAGGTCCTGGGTTTTGAAACCACACTAATTTCACTTGTTTTTTATGTTATTTCAGTGTGTTACTTATGTCTGGTATTTGTTTATGAGTTAATGGCTTTAAGATTTATTCCTCTTTTAAACTGTATTTAAAAGGCTGAATCCTCATGATAAAATCTTCTTATTCCAACGTGTAAACATAAGCTGGCCAAAGAGAAAACCTTATCCTTTCTGACTAAGGGAAGAATGATTGCATTTAATGTTTACTAACACAAGTCTGTAGAGATAGTGAGAACTGGCTCACGGGACTGAAGCAGCACAGATTTCTTGTTTCCTCAGTTATACAACAGTGAACTCTGCCTGCCAGTCACGTCCATTTTGGAGACTGTCTGCAAATGAAGTTTAGAAATAAGTGCTTAATAGAGAATTTGAAGAGGGAGAAAATGTCATAGTAAATGTTTCAGATTTTGGAAAATCTTACTCATTTACTTAGATTTCTCTGCTTGACAGATAAAGCATTTCAGCGATGTTTTTTTTTTTTTTTTAACAAAATGATCTTGTGGATTTTATAAAATTTTAACAAAAACTGTACTCTTAAAGAACTTATCCAAATAATTCTAGAAAAGTTCTGGAAAAGGGAAGTGACAAGAATAACTAAGCAGTTGCTGAAAAATAAAGCTATTTGTGAAAACTGCTCACTAACAATTAAGGTGAAATAAGTAAAAGCAGTAGAGTACTGATTCAAAATAGATATAAAATCAATTGAATAGATTTAAAGCCCAGAAGCCAACATAGGTATATATAAAAACTTAATATATAAAGAAACTCAGGTCTCCTGCATTGCAGGTGGATTCTTTACCATCTGAGCCATGAGGGAAGCCCAATAGGAAGTTAAGGGTGTTACAGAAATTGAATACTCTGAAAAAAAAAAACAATTGATATTCCTACTACATGCTATGTATTAAAATAAATTAAACTGAAACTAAGTTTAATTATTTTAAAAACCACTGAGACAGAGAGTATAAGATAGTGGAATAGGAAGTTCAATTTTCCCTCCTCCCACAGATGAATAAATCTATAACTACTTATGAAATAATTCCCAAAAATGGATGAACAGAGTCTCTACAGCAAAGGGTAGAAGGACAGCATCCAGAGAGACAGAGATGGAGCTACAATCTGCCAAGGGGAAAGGCACATTCCAGCCACAGAGATCCACATATAGGAGGATCACAAAGGTATGGATCTTTTCCCTAATGAGTGACAGATTTGAGCTCCACATCAGGCATCTCAAGCCCTAAATCCTGTACAGAAAAGATGAATCCCAAAACACTTGACTTTGAAAACCAATGGGGAATACATCCAGTGAAGCTATAGAACCACAGGAAATGAAAAACCCCTTCCTAAAGGTCTTGTGCAGATTCATTTGACCTGAAACCAGTGTAAAAACACCAGATTAAAAGATGCATGAAACCTAGGTGAAGGGCACCCACTTACTAACCTTGAAGCACCTGCCAGAGAGGCAGAAACCAAGTGGGATGCCCCCTGGTGACCGATACACTATTAGTGCCTGTAGGCCTGCCCTCCAGAGAGCCCTACCCAACCCTGATCCTTGACCAAGTGTCGCAGTCTGGAGCAATAGGGCAGCTACCAGTGCACCTCAGTAGTCACTGAGGTCAGTTTTCATTGCAATCCCAAAGAATACTCAAACTACCACACAACTGCACTCATCTCACATGCTAGCAAAGTAATGCTCAAAATTCTCCAAGCCAGGCTTCAACAGTACATGAATCGTGAACTTCCAGATGTTCAAGCTGGATTTAGAAAAGGCAGAGGAACCAGAGATCAAATTGCCAACATCTGCTGGATCACCAAAGAAGCAAGAGTGTTCCAGAAAAAATCTACTTCTGCTTTATTGACTATGTCAAAGCCTTTGATTGTGTGGATCACAACAAACTGGAAAATTCTGAAAGAGATGGAAATACCAGACCACCTGACCTGCCTCCTGAGAAATCTGTATACAGATCAAGAAGCAACAGTTAGAACTGGACATGAAATAACAGACTAGTTCCAAATTGAGAAAGGAATACATAAAGGTTGTACATTGTCACCCTGCTTATTCAACTTATATGCAGAATACATCATGAGAAATACTGGGCTGGATGAAGCACAAGCTGGAATCAAGATTGCCAGGAGAAATATCAATAACCTCAGATATGCAGATGACACCACTAATGGCAGAAAGTGAAGAACTAAAGAGACTCTTGATAAAAGTGAAAGAGGAGAGTGAAAAAGTTGGTCTAAAGCTCAACATTCAGAAAACTAAGATCATGGCATCTGGTCCCATCACTTCATGGCAAATAGATGGGGAAACAATGGAAACAGTGACAGACTTTATTTTGGGGACCTCCAAAATCACTGCATATGGTGACTGAAGCCATGAAATCAAAAGATGCTTGCTCCTTGGAAGAAAAGTTATGACCAACCTAGACAGCATATTAAAAACCAGAGACATTACTTTGCCAACAAAGGTCTGTCTAGTCAAAGCAATGGTTTTTCCAGTAGTCATGTATGAATGTGAGAGTTGGACTATGAAGAAAGCTGAGTGCCGAAGAACTGATGCTCTTGAACTGTGCTGTTGGAGAAGACTCTTGAGACTCCCTTGGACAGCAAGGGGATCCAACTAGTCCACCCTAAAGAAAATCAGTCCTGAATACTCATTGGAAGGACTGATGCTGACGCTGAAACTCCAATACTTTGGCTACCTGATGTGAAGAACTGACTCATTTGAAAAGACCCTGATGCTAGGAAAGATTGAAGGCAGGAGGAGAAGGAGACGACAGAGGATGAGATGGTTGGATGTCATTACCGACTCAATGGACATGAGTTTGAGTAAACTCTGGGAGTTGGTGATGGACAGGGAGGCCTGGCACGCTGCAGTTCACAGGGTCGCAGAGTCAGAGAGGACTGAGAGACTGAACTGAACTGAACTGACAGGCCTTGAAGCTTGGCTTGGAACCAACACCACTCACCAGTACTGCACAGCCACATCCAGGACCTTCAGCTGGTTCACAGAATAGCCCCACCCACTGCTGCACAACAGCTGCTGTGACGAGGTCCCACAGTCAGTCCAGGGGCCAGCCCTGTATGCCAGGGCACTGCAGTATCAGCTGTGGTCACCACAAATGAAGGGTGAATCCAGCCCAAGCAAGGGACATCGGAAGTGCTTGGCTCTAATGGCCAGACATAATAATTGCACTTTTGAGCCCCACAGAACATTTCCTAAATAAGGTCACTCCTTTAAGACTGGAAGAGATGGTGATTTACTCAATACATAGAAATAAACACAGAGGTTTAGGTAAAATGAGGACACAGAGAATACATTTCAATCAAAAGAACAAGACAATACCTCAGAAAAAGAACTAACAAAGTGGAGGTAAAAATCAACTTAATAAAGAGTCTAAAGCAATTGTTATATGAATTGAGAAATTGGGATTAACATATGCACATGATTTATATTATGTGTAAAATAGATAACTAATAAGAACCTAACATATAGCACAGGGAACTCCACTCAGTGTTCTGTGGTGACCTACATGGGAAGGAAATCCAAAAAAGAGGAAATAAATATATATGTGTGCATAGCTGATTCACTTGGTTATACAGTAGAAACTAACACAACACTGTAAAGCGACTATACTCCAATAAAAATTTTTTAAAAAGTAATTGTCATAAACATGTTCACAGAACTCAGGAGAAGAATGGATGAACATAGTGAGAACTTCAAAGAAGAGATAGAAAATATAAGAGTATACCAAACAGATGTTATAACTCAACTGAAAAATACACTAGAGGAATTCAGCAACAGACTGGATGAGGTAGAAGAATGGGTCAGTGAGCTGAAAGATAAAATAATGAAACTCCCCTATAATTGCATCAAAAAGAATATAATATTGAGGCATAAATTTGACCAAGGAATTTAAAGACCTGTATACTGGGAAACAGATGGGGAAACAGTGAAAACAGTGTCAGACTTTATTTTTTTGGGCTCCCAAATCACTGCAGATGGTGATTGCAGCCATGAAATTAAAAGACGCTTACTCCTTGGAAGGAAAGTTATGACCAACCTAGATAGAATATTGAAAAGCAGAGACATTACTTTGCCAACAAAGTTCATCTAGTCAAGGCTGTGGTTTTTCCAGTGGTCGTGTACGGATGTGAGAGTTGGACTGTAAAGAAAGCTGAGCACTGAAGAATTGATAATTTTGAACTGTGGTGTTGGAGAAGACTCTTGAGAGTCCCTTGGACTACAAGGAGATCCAACCAGTCCATTCTGAAGATCAGTCCTGAGTGTTCTTTGGAAGGAGTGATGCTAAAGCTGAAACTCCAGTACTCTGGCCACCTCATGCAAAGAGTTGACTCATTGGAAAAGTCTCTGATGCTGGGAGGGATTGGGGGCAGATGGCTGGATGGCATCACTGACTCGATGGACATGAGTCTGAGTGAACTCCGGGAGTTGGTGATGGACAGGGAGGCCTGGCGTGCTGCAATTCATGGGGTCGCAAAGAGTTGGACATGACTGACTGAGTGACTGAACTGAACAATGAAAACTGTAAGAAATTATGAAGGAAATTAAAGAAGACACTAATAAATGTTCATGGTTTAGAAGAATTAATCTTGCTAAAATATATTTATTATCCAAAGCTATTGATGGATTTAATGCAACCCCTATTTCTTAGAAATGAAAGAAATAATTCTGAAATTTTATATGGGATTACAGAAGATCCTGAATAATCAAAACAACCCTGAGGAAAAAGAACAATGCCAGAAAGATCACACTTCCTAATTTCCAACCATACTACAAAGCAATAGTAAGCAAAACAGTATGGTACTGGCACAAAACAGGCACATAGATTAAAGAAACAGAATAAGAGCCCAGAAATATTCCCACAGATATATGAATAATTAATTTACAACAAATGAGTAAAGAACACACAATGAAGAAAGGACACTTTTCTCAATAAATGTTTAGAAACTGGATATCCATGTGAAAAAATGGAGCTATATCATGCCGGGAGCCACCACGGGAGATCCCACCCATGACAAAGGTCATGTGGAAGAGACCTGACAGGCAAAGGCGGATCAGGCCTCAAGGGATCTCCTGAATCTGCTCGAGCATCCACCCCAAAACCAGAATCTGTCTGTCTTATTATTTTGTGCCTTTCACCAACTCTTCTGTCATTAACAGGGAGCTATCCCCGACCACCTTTCTCTGAAAAAAGTCAACTTAGGGCTTTAGTTAATAAGTCTCCTGGGCATGAAAAGAATATTTCTATTTTAACCCCTCTGTTGGCATTCTAGCTTGCCTGACAGGTTTTTCCATACTCTTGCAATTAACACATATGACTGTCCACAGCTCCCCAACCTTGAGAGGCACGGGAAGCCAAAACATTCTAAAAGTCCTAATGAGCATAGAGTCTTTTAAGGGATAAAAAATTATTAGAATAGATAGTACTGGAAAAGGGCTTCATTACTGGGCCAATGCTTGCTGCCAAGTTCCCATATCCCTTATCCATTGTGCGCCTGGGAGTGCATTGGTTAACATAGTTGGAATGTAGGAAAAACAAGTAGCAGCCTTGGAATTAACCACATCAGACCTTTGAGCTAATTGGTTCTCTCTTTGTTGTGACCCACTGCACCTTTGCTCTGTGAGAATGTAACTTTATTTAGTATTTTCTGAGGCTGGGAAAAATAGAGGAAAAAACACTTTAAGAGAAAATAAGTTTTCTGGCTGATCAGCCTTTATCAAAAAAGGGTCATAAAATGTCCACAGGCCTCCAAGGCCAGAAGATATTGTACACAACATTGTTTATGGGAAAGGTATGCAGAAAAAATCCTGTTTTTTTTTTTTTATATTGGTTCAATTTATTATAAGATAAGATTCCTCTTTTAAATGAAAAGAAAAAGAAATCACAGGATGACCAGGTCTGATACTCTGATTTTCATTAACAGTTACTTATGATTCACGGTATCAAAATGATTTATCAGTCTTGTCCATAGAAGACTTTAACTTCTACTGCATTATTAATTTCTACTGCATTTCATTTTCATTACTCAGTTTACTGTTTTCCTTGTGGCAATATATTCTTTGAAGAATTTAGGAAGTTTGAAATTAGCCTTGTTTGGAAATCTGGCTAAAATCAAATCAATCCAAATTAAAATAACATTGAGGTTTAAAGAAAAAGAAAAAGAAAAATCCTGGTTTTGATAAAGACAAAACAGATGTAATGTTTGGGCTGACTCTGTATGACTTTGCATCTTTCATTTCCCTCTATGTACAAGTCAAAGTATAAAAGTTCCTTTTGAAAATAAAGTTATGGGCCTTGCTCACCGAAGCTTGGTCTCCTCGTGTTGTTCTTTTTTTCCTTTTCCCTCCTTTTCTCTCTCTGTTCTTCTTTCAGGATGACTCTTTGGAACACAGGAGCTTTATTGGCTTTCTGTGTTTGTCAAGGAAGATCAAGCCCTGCTCTCCACTTTGCTATCCTTGTCGCCGAAGCCGTCATCCTGAGGGTACACCTGGATCCTGCTGGGGCTGGACCCCGGCAATATCATTATTTTATATCATGCACAAAAGTTCATTCAAAATGGATCAAAGACTTGAATGTAGGACTTGAAGTCATAAAATTTCTAGAAGAAAATATCAGTAATAACCTTACTGACCTTGGTCTTGGTGGTATTTTTATGGATCTAAATCCAAAGTAAAGGGAAACAAAAGCAAAAGTAAACCAATGAGAGTATATCAAACTGAAAAGCCTTTGCATAGCAGAGGAAATCACAAAATTAAAAGACCAACTACTGAATGAGAGACTATATTTGCAAATTATATTTCCAATAAAGGGTTAATGCCCCAAATATATAAAGAACTCACGCAACTCAATAGCAGAAAAAAACAACTTGATTAAAACAATAAGCAGAGGTTCTAAATAGATATATTTTTAAAAAAGAAAGCATATTGTTGGTCAAAAAGTACATGAAAAGATGCTCAACATCATTAATTATTAGGAAAATGCAAATTGAAACCACAATGAGATATCACCTCACACCTCTTAGAATGGCTATTATTGAAAAGAAAAAATAATAAATGTTGGTATTGAAAAGAAAAAATAATAAATGTTGGAGAGGATATGGAGAAAAAGAACACTTGTACACTACTGGTGGGACTATAAATTGGGGCAGTCACTATGGAAAATACTATGAATTAGTCCTCAAAATATTAAGAATAGAAGTACCATATGATCCAGGTATTTATCTAAAGAACTTATCTTCTGGGTATTTATCTAAAGAACACAAAACCATTAATTCAAAAGTTATATGTACCCCTGTGTTCATTGCAGTGTTATTTACAATAGCCAAGATATGGAAGCAACCTAAGTGTCCACTGACAGATGAATGAATAAAAAAGATGCAATATATACACAATAGAATATTACTCAGACATTAAAGGGGACACAATCCTGTCATCATGACAACATGATGCATCTTGAAGGTATTATGCTAAGTGAAATAAGTCAGATGGAGAAAGATAAATGTAGTATGATTTCACTCACAGGCAGGGTCTTTTAAAAAAAGAAGTTAGAAAAGGACAAAATAAACAAACTCATAGTTAGAGAGATCAGATGAGTGTTTAGCTGAGGGGAAGGGAGTTGGGAGGAGCTGAAATGGGTGAAGGGCCACTGCATAGTGTTGGATGATAAGTAGGTGTATGGTGGTGATCACTCTGTTTACAGATGTCAAATTATAATGCTGTGCACCAGAAACTTTTAAAAACCCATAAATAAAAATCCACAGGAACATTTAATGTATAGCTTTTTGATCTCTGAGGAAGAAATAGAACACTCTCAACTTAAAAACAAGGAATAATAAAATTTGCAAATTGAAAGATTTGACATGATGTTTATATTATAAACCAAAAGCAATCATAATTATATTTGATCATAAATATATAAATATATTTATAATTAAGACACTAATAACAAACTGGGGGACAAATTTTCAAAAACATGACAGGTAAGAATAAATGTACATTGATATAGACAGCTTATAGATACTAATGAGAAAATGCATGAGATCCCAATTGAAAGATTGGCCAAGAATATCTACTGTAAGTTCACATCCTTATAAACACACAGGAATGGAAAAAAGATAAGGCAATGCTTTACAATATTAAAATATTTCATGTTATGAATTATGGCATAGATGGCCAA
This sequence comes from Bos javanicus, assembly GCF_032452875.1. Lineage (NCBI taxonomy): Eukaryota > Metazoa > Chordata > Mammalia > Artiodactyla > Bovidae > Bos > Bos javanicus. The sequence goes on from NC_083870.1 coordinate 81,295,504, forward strand.
CAAACTTCCAGAATTTATGGTATTTCTTTTTAGCATCTTTTTATAAAAACTGCCTTTCTCAGCCACTCTTTTCTCTAGGTGATCCATATGACTGGCCTCTGTCAATAGAATGTGAATGAAAAATGATGTATGTTTCTCTTAGAGCAAGGCTTCTTTAAGAATTGGGTTGTGCCTTTTTACATTCTTTATTCTTCCACCTTCTGGATGCAATTAACTACAATGTTCTAGCAAACATTTATGACTTTGCTGCAATTATCTGGCATTTTCAGCTCTTATAAAATGAAGTGAATAAAGTGGTCTTTTTTTGTCCTATCAAGATTCATAAAGTAGGAAATTCTCTAAACATAGAAATGTTTAGAAAGTGGCTATAAAACAATCAACGCTACAAGATATTGTAGAACTATACTCAGAAAAGCAAGTAAGAAGAAGACATGGGATACTGGAAACTGTGAATCCATATCAAATAGAATTAGGTTTGCTGCATGTAACAGACAAAAAATAAGAGCAATTTAAACAGGATAGAGAGGTATTACTTTCTCATATAAGACAGGCAATGTAGAACTGACGTGATATCTACATATTATAATTTTGGACCTATGGATTTATCTTTCTGTTCCACTGCCTAAGCATTCTGCTCCCACATCCAAGGTCATATAATGATGCAAGATGGAGAGCAGAATGCCAGATGTCATAGTTATAGTGCAAGGAGAAAATGCAGAAGGCAGAAAGTCTGCAGAATCAGTTTCCTTAAAAAGTGTTGTGAAGAGTCCTACACTACACTTCTGGTTCCATCTCATGGCCAGAACTGCCATACAGTCAAACCAAACTGAAGAATCCTAGGAAATGTATTTTACATCAGGTGGCAATATGCCCATTTAAAACTTGGGGTTTTCTTCCAAAAAGAATTGATGAAGGTGATAGGCAACTGAACCACGGGATCTCTTCTACATAGTGGTAAAGAGAAGTTCTAGGATGAGCAATGCCAGCAGATACAGAAAAAGTCAGGCCACACTAGAGGAGGAAGGAGGTCTTTAGAAGAAAGTTCTTTGGAGGAAAAACTGAGACTCCATGCTTTAGATGATATGATTGAGAGGGCAAGACAATTTGAGAATCTGGTAAGGACTTTTTTTTTAACGAAAGAGAAAACAATAGCAGTTAAAATTCCAGGAAGAACAAAATATGTACAACAATATTGTTTAAAATATATAGCAAAATAATATAATAGTATAAGAAAACAGAGTTTATCAAATATTTTCAATAAGTATATTCACTTTTAAGTGGCCAAGAGATCACATAGTGACCATGTAAACAAAGATGTAATTCTAGCACACATCTTGAACCAATGGGAAAATAATATTTACATAGGTATAAATACGAAAATAGTATCCGTTTTTAATATTTAGAGTCAGCCTTCAGACAAGAAATGAATTTGTTGCTAAAAAGCAACTAATGTGAAAGTGTAATTGACAGAAGATAAAAAGTGGGAGAGAGGGGAGGAACTTAAAGAAAAGGGTAGAACTCATTTCTCATAGAGTTGAGTCAGGATACTGACTAATATGGATAGAAAGAGAATTTTAAATATTATTTAAATTTACAAAAATTTTCAATAAAAGAAGTAAAAATAATACATTAGAGGTTTGGCCAAAATGCTGTAATAGGAAGACCCTGAAAATGCTATGATAGGAAGAGCCTGAGCTCACCTCCTGTCTTGGACATACCAAAATTATGACTATTTACAGAGCAATTATTGATGAGAAAGACTGGGATCTACCAGAATAGATGATCTACAACAGAAGATATAAAGAAGAAACAACAAGACAGGAAGGCAGAACTGGGCGGACAGGTAGGGCAGAACTGCAATCTAGTCAACACTCATGCCCCAGGTGGCTAACCTACAATCAGGAGGATAATTACAACTCCAGAGCCTCGCCTCCAAGGCATGAGCGGTTTAACCTTCACACCGCGTTCCCTAGCATAGGGGTCCTGCACCAGGAAGACAACCTCGAGAATGTTCAGCTTTGAAGCCCAGCAGGGCTTACTTTTGGGAGAGTCAGAGGATTGTGGGAAATAGAGACTCCATTTTTAGAGAGTACACATAAAATCTCACATGCCCTAGGATTCAGGGCAGAAGGGATAATTGGGAAGAACTTGCGTCAGACTCACCTGCTGATCTTGGACAGTTTCCCAGAGAGGCAGGAGGCAACTGGAGTTCATCACAGGGACACAGACCCTGACAACAGCCATTGTGGAGCACTCATTCTGCCACGTGCACACTGGTGCTGGAAAGCGCCATTGTGGGATCCTTCCTCTAGCTCATTCTCCTTGGGGAAACAGTCTGGCCCCTGCCCAACAGCCTATAAGCCCCAGGACTGGAATGCTTCTCCTAGAGCAACTAGCTGGGAAGGAACACAGCCCTACCCACCACAGGCAGGCTGCCTTAAAATCCCATTTACCTAGAGCAGTTCCTGGGCATGGCCTTGTCCACCAGAGGGCTCAAAGCATGGCCCCTACAACCATGTATAGGAACTAGAACTGCAACCCCCCAGGGCCCACAGCCAGAGACTGTGGGACCCAGCTCCACTCCCAGTGGGCACGCACCACCACCAGAACCACCTGGGCTTCAGCCCCACGCACCAGCAGGTAGCTACCAGCCCTAGGACAACTGCCACCCCTCAGTCAGCTGTGACAGGACACAGCCCAGTCCCCAGGAGGCTGGTACCATCCCGGGGACACGATGGGCCCCAGCCCTGCCCACTAGCAGACCAGCATCAGCTCTGAGAAACCTCGGGTCTCTCTAGCCACCACAGGGTCAGGCCCTACTCACCAGGAAGACAACACAAGCTTCTTGACACCCTGGACCCCACAGCCAGTCGTACCAGGTATCGGCCTCACACACAAGGGGTCTGATAACAGCTCTGAGACCCAAGGACCCTGCAGCCAGAGACCTCAGGACTGAGTTCTGCCTGCCAGTGGGCTGGCACTAACCACAGGATATGGTTACAACTGGAAACATAAAAATTAGGACAGAAAAACACATTGATAAAGGCAAATATACAGTCAAGGTATATCATCTATATCTACCAAAAACAGTTAAGGGATGGGCTTCCCTGGTGGCTCAGACAGTAAACAATCTGTCTGCAATGCGGTAGACCTGTGTTTAATCCCTGGGTTGGGAAGATCCCCTGGAGGAGGGCATGGCAACCTTCTCCAGTAGTCTTGCCTGGAGAATTCATGGACAGAGAGCCTGGTGGGCTACACAGTTAAGGGATACACAAGAAAATTACATGTAAAATATGATGTCAAATCAGTAATTGTGAGGGAAGGAGAGTAAAAATGCAGTGCTGTTAAAATGCATTTGAAATTAAGAAATCTCAACTTAAAATTTATATATATATATATATATATATATGGCTGTGTGTAAACATCATGGTAACCACAAATCAAAAGTCTATAATAGATATACACCCAACACTCGACAGGAATCTAAATGTACCACTGACAATCATCAAATCACAAGAGAACAAATGACAAAGAAAGGAACAAAAAAGAACTACAAAAACAACCAAAATAATGAATAAAATGGAAGTAAGTTCATACCTATCAATAATTACTTTATATATAAATGGTCTAAATGCTCCAATCAAAAAAAAAAAAAAGAACGTCTAAGTGGATACTAAAACAAGACCCACACATATGCTACCTATAAGAGACTTACTTCAGATCTAAAACACAAATGAACTAAAAGTAAGGGAATGAAAAACTTTCCATGCAAATGGAAATCAAAAGGAAGCCAGGTAACACTACTTATATCAGACAAAATAGACTTTTAAAATACTAGGTTGGTAGAAAAGTAATTGTGATTTCAGACTGTAAATTTTAAGTCATTATTATTAGGCTTAAACACTTCTTTATTAGTCAAAATAGGAGTCATTACAATCAACACAGAGAGAATTAAGTTTTTGCCAGAGAGAACTAAGTTTTATTCCTGTAGGGTAAAATCCGTGCTTCAGGATTTGACGAACACGTGGAAAGCATTTTCTGCCTCCTGCTGGTTATGGAAGAGTTTTCCCTGAAAAAGTTGTTGAGATGCTTGAAGAAGTGGTGGTTGCTGAGAGGTCAGGTGAATATGGCACGTGAGGCAAAACTTCATAGCCCAATTTGTTCAACTTTTGAAGTACTGGTTGTACAACGTCATCAGAAGAACTGGGCTCATTCTGTTGACCGATACTGGCTTGTAGGTATTGCAGTTTTCAGCGCACCTCATCTATTTGCTGAGCATACTTCTCAGACGTAACATTTTCGCTGGGATTCAGAAAGCTGTAGTGGACCAGACTGGCAGCAGACCACCAAACAGTAAACATGACCTTTTCTTGGTGCAAGTTTGGCTTTGGGAAGTGCTTTGGAGCTTCTCGGCCCAACCACTGAGCTGGTCATCCGCCAGTTATTGTATAAAAAAACACTTTTTGTCACTCGTCACAACCTGTGCAAGAAATTGCTCATTGTTTTTATGTAGAATAAGAGAGAGCAACGCTTCAAAATGATGAGTTTTTTTTATTTTCACTCAGCTCATGAGGCACCCACTTAATATAGATTTTTTACCTTTCCAATTTGCTTCAAATGCTGAATGACTGAAGAATGGTCATTTATTCTATGACCCCTTGTTCATTATTTGTGGGAATGTAAATTATTGTAATCACTATAGAAAATAGTATGAAGGTTCCTCAAAAAAATAAAAACAGATTTGCAGTGCTATCCTTAGATATGTATTTTAGAATACTGAATATATTAATCCAAAATAGTAAACATGTATCCCAATGTTTATAGCATTATTTACAATAGTCAAGTTATGGAAGCTAAGGGTCCATCAAAAGATGAATGGTTAAATAAAAAGTGGTGTATATATACAATGGAATACTACTCAGCCGTAAAAAAGAATTTGAAATTTTGCTATTTGTACCAACATGGATGCATCTGGAGGGTATTATGCTGAATAAAATAAATAAGACAGAGAAAGACAAATATTGTATGTTATCACTTATTTGTGAAATCTAAAAAATAAAGCAAACTGAATATAACAAAACAGAAGCAGGTTCACAAATATAGGGAACAATCAGTGGGGAGAGGGTGGGGGAGGGACAAGACAGAGGTATGCAATTAAGAGATACAAACTACTGTGTATAAAATAAATAAGCTACAAGGATATATTGCATAGGAGATGAAACATAGCCAACATTTTATGATAACTTTAAATGGAGTATAATCTATAAAATTGTAAATCCCTATGTTGTATACCTGAAATTAATATAATATTATAAATCAATTACACTTCAATAAACAATATATAGGCAGGAGGATACAAAAGTATCACGTGTTATTAGAAATTATGTCTTTTAAGGTAATGGTTATAATGAAGTTTACATTTTCTCATAAGAATAATGTTTTAATTGGGAGTTAAGTTTCAGATAAATCCATGAACAATATGTCAAGGAAGCAAAGAAAGAACTTGATAAATCTAAATTGATTCAAAAGCGTTTATTTGTATTTCAAATGGATACATTTCCATTGATGGTATTTGTTTTTCAATGGTTCTAATGTAGCAAACATTATTATTAGTTAAAAGTTGAACCTATATGTTTTTTAAAAGCAATATGAATTGGACATTTTTAGCTATTAGTTTGCTTGAAGTCTCTGAATTTTGAGGATATTCTAGTAGCTTTGAAAAGTTCACTCTTATTCAGAGGCTATTTCCTGAAAGATTAAGATAATGATTTCTTTTTATACGAATTTCTCTATATGAACTTGCCGATAGCAAGAGAGGATTTCAAAATAATTTTGCCAACGTTATGTCAACTTTCAATTTGAGATGATTGTTTATATTAAGAGGCTTTTCAATCTCTAAATATTTGAGAACTCCACTGTGGATTTTGCGGGATCCTAGTGCTCACAATTGCCCTCAGGCAGGCTCTATGGTTTTTGTTTTCATTTGTTTTTCTTCCTAGGCCCACCAATGAATATAAAAGGCAAACATGAAGAATAAAATAAAGCATTAAAAGATAAGGTCAGGAGCTGGCGGAAGAGGTAAAGCATTGACTTGCATGGCCAGAATTCTGTCCTTTTTGGGTTACAGATGAGTGGTATGTGGGAGAGGCTGAGTTTCCCTCCAGCTGATGATGAGACTCTGGATATTTCACACGTCCTCCTCTAAGAAATTCTGTACTTTTCTGAACCAGTGCCAGGGGCTCTACTCAGCGCTCTTAAAAAATAAAGAGTAGTACAGACACTAATGAAATAAAATACGAGAATCCATGATTGTCCTGTATTCCAAATTTTACTTCTTTAGAAGCTATATATCCAAGTGTTATTGGTTTCTAGGTAATATGATATACAGTGACTTTATTTTCTTTTTGCTGATTTACATTTTCTAGTTTTTCTATAATAAATATTTAAGACATTTATGGAAATAAAAAGTGGGGAGAAGAATGCTGAATATAAAAAGTGAAAATCATTTGCATGTTTTCCCCTCTTTTCTTGATCTTGTTTTCTTAACCTTGTTTTCATCTTTTTTATATCCTTGCCACCAGACAATCTATAAACCAACTAAACCACAAGTAAAGATTCCAGGCTTTGTGCTAATACTTGCTTGGCTATTTACAGCTCTGAAATGAATGTAAGAAATTCAGGTTATTTTTCTTCACCATAGCATTAGTTGTTCAGTCGTGTCTGACTCTGCAACGCCATGGACTGTAGCCTGCCAGGCTCCTCTGTCCATGAAATTCTTCAGGCAAGAATACGGGAGTGGGTTGCCATTTCCTTCTCCAGGGGATCTTCCCGACCCAGTAATCAAATCCCAGTCTCCTGAATTGCAGGCTGATGTTTTACCAACTGAGCTACGAGGGAAGCCATGTTCTTTCTCATACTGAAAAATAATAACCAGCTTAAATGGTTATTATTATTACTCCTCCTCAATCAAACAGGAGTTTATAAATAAGCTATTCCACTTGATGGTGTCACTAAAAGCTGTTATATGAAGATTCTGATGAAGATTCTATTATCAGGGAAAATGTTTAAGGTATCCATGTTTGATTTTTAAAGGCAGTATAAAAATTACATGGGCAATAAATTTACATTTAAAAGAAAAGCCACTAGAAAGAAATATACCAATGTGTAAATAATTTTTATTTTTATGGTGCTACATGTAAAAGCACTACAGAAAGGCCAATTAGTAGGGGGTCAACCAACATTAGTTAAATTTCAATTTGGAATTTTACTTTTAAGGACTCTCTCATACAGAGATAATCCACAGTAGGAGAGGGGCAATTTATATGAAATGTATTCAGCAGACTCCTAAATGAATAAGAAATTGGAAATGAGCTAAATATTGAAAACTAGGTATGTGGTAAATAAAACAAATTTGATTACAAATATGAACCAATCTCTGTGATTTCAGATTAAGGCTAATGATAATTTACAAGAGATAAAAATAAGATTTTAGGTGCTTTCTTTATGCCCCTTGCAATCTGTGAAAGCATCTACATGTATACTAACAATTTTAAAGAGTATCATTGAAGGAACATTTGTTGAAGACGTTCTAATTAAAGTGTACCGAAAGATGAGTCTGTCTTGCCTGTTGAGCAGTTTGTAACTACTAGGTAAATAAGGATAGTCGAAAGAAATTAAAAGTTTGTTTTTACTCTTTAGTCTTGGTGAGATATTCAGAGTTCCCAGAATTTCTTTGATCTTCACAAAATTCTGGAATAACCACTAAAACATTTTTTACTAGGCTTTAGTATCTTAAAAAATTCCATTATAAGGGGTTTAATTATGAGATTTGGTGCCATAGTGTTTCAGTTATTGGTTCTGGATGTGGCGGCATGTGGCAAAGACTTAGGTAATATTCTTCCTTAAAGGCATCGTACTTTAAATATGTTTATCCTTTAAATTTATAAAATAAGTTGTGTATGGTGATTTCCATTTGAAAAATGGGCATTTCCTTGTCTTAAGAGCAAAATGGACTTAACATTTTTTGTTATGAACCAAAGAAATGTTATAAATTTTTGTAACTGATTTAAATATTATCTCAAATTGGAAATATTTTCCCACAAACATTTATATTAACTTGTCAGCATAAAACATGCCATAATTCTTTTAAAAACCCAAACTTTAACTTCTCTATTTTTTTCTGATCCTCAAGGAAATGTTTTTGTGTATTTTGTAATGTAATCAGTGAATGCATTTGATTTGTGTTGTTTCATCTATTTACTCTTATATCAAAACATATTACCAAATGTGAATATTTCTCATATTTTAAAAAATCAACATTTTTAGCCATCTGAAGTATTAATTCTTTCTGAGGACTAAATGAATTATACATTTAATTGAAAACTCACCTCTTACATTTCAAAAAAATGCAGAGAAGGCATTTATTCTATGAGAAATGTTTTTATAGAAAAATCTACATAATCAGGAGCATGTTCTCTCTCCAGGCAATCTCCTACTAATCTTGCTGCTTCAACTGTAAGTCCAGTTGAAAAAGATTCACTAATCTTTTTCTGCAGCTCTGATCTCTTTTTAGAATTCTAATCATGGATTCCAAGCTGCCTTCTAGACTTGTCCACTGAGATGTCATGATACAAATTTATTTTCTTGATTAATAAATAGATTCTGTTAACAAATACCTTTTTGCTCTTCAACATTTGTATTTTATATGTAACGGAAAGGGATTCTTTATTACTTTCATAGCAATACATTGTCTTCCCTAGAGGGGAGAAAAGAAGTCTTTTGAAGAGAGATTCTTAGCAAAATGTGCCTGAAAGTAACAAGTGGAGAGGCAGTGGGATTATCAAGAGGGGTTTGTTGCCTGGTGGTTCCTCCCACTGAAGAATGTCAAGATCAACATCTTTCAGTTCAGAGTTAAGAATATGGTTCTTGAGGTGGTGACAGAAGGTGGCAGAAAGTGCAATTTGAACTTGGCATTTGTAGGGAGAATAGAAGGATAGAATGCTGAAGTTGAAGGTCCAATACTTTGGCCACCTGATGCAAACAGCTGACTCATTGGAAAAGACACTGATGCTGGGAAAGATTGAAGGCAGAAGGAGAAGACGGTGAGAGAGGATGAGACGGTTAGATGACATCACTGATTCAATGGACATGAATTTGGGCACACCATGGAGGTGGTGAGGGACAGGGAGGCCTGACGTGCTGCGGTCCATGGAATCGCAGAGAGTTAGACATGATTTGGTGACTGAACAACAACAACAGAAGGACAGAAAAGAATAAGGAAAAGGATTTCCAGATTTCCCATTTTTCTTACCAAAAGTGATCAGTTTCTTGAGATGGCATAAAAGATCTACTTTTACAGTCTTCTAGGATAAATTGAGGACACAGAGATAATGTAACATGTCCACTTAGGTCACATAAACCCAGGTTTGAAACCTACCAATGACACTTGCTAGCTGTGAGATCACGGACAAATCATTGTTTCTCACTGAGCTTGTTTCTTCATCTGTAAAAGCAGGATCAAGTGAAATAATTCTCTGAGGCACAAACCTCAGGGCCTGACACGCATTAGATTTTCAATTAAAAAAAAAAACAAAACTCTTCTCTATTGTCTTCTTCTAGAAAACTAAGCAGCTCCAGAGGAAAATTCCTATTGATATTGACAGTTGGCAGAAAAATTGTCAAAGGAAGTACTAGGACAATAATAAGAGAGCAACCAGTCTAGGTAACTGCCGAGAACAAAGCACATGAAGGATGTCCCACTGTGACAAATATGCCCTGAGAGATCACCTGTCATGTTTGACAATTTGGAGAGAAGAAGACTTAGTTCTGTCAGAGAATTTAGGGAAAATTAAGAGAAACTGGGTGCTGTTATTAAGAGACTCTTTAAGGCCTAAGTAGTCTGAATAATGAAAACATTGAGTCATCATTTAACCACAAGTAGTGATATAACTATTTTAAAAGATGAAAGAAAAGGAAATGTGTCTTTTGTGGAGGTGAGAGATCTGAGGGTCTTCCACAGTAGGAAGTTGGTAGGTAATATTTAAAATGAAAAAAAGATTAAGAAATAGGACTTAGCATGTAATTAAGAAATGTGGAGGCAAACACTGGAAGAAATGGCTAAAATAGTTGGAAATGGTTGCTTCTGGGGAGGGGAAATTAGAGATGAAGTGGCAGGACAGGTAAGTCTTAATAATAAATGTAATGTCACTTGACTTGTTGAGCTATGTATTTGAATTACTTCAATTACAAAAGAAAAGAAAGAAAGAAAGAAAAAGAAAGAGAGAAATGTGTGTGCCTGCACTCTCTTCCCTCATGGATGATATGGTGTATGTATATATATATATATATATATACACACACATATATATACTTATATATATGCAATTTTTTATATACTATATATGTGTGTGTGTGTGTGTGTGTGTGTGTATATATACACACACACACATATACATGCATGTGTGCTGTTGCTTCAGTCGTGTCTGACTCTTTGTGACACCATGGACTGTAACCTGCCAGGCTCCTCTGTTTATGGGATTCTCCAGGCAAGAATACTGGAGTGGGTTTCCATGCCCTCCTCCAAGGTATCTCCCCAACTCAGGGACTGAACCCAAGTATCCTGTGTCTTCTGCATTGTAGAGGGATTCTTTACTGCTGAGCCCATATATATATGGGCTTCCCTGGTGGCTCTGATGGTAAAGAATCTGCCTGCAATGTAGGAGACCCAGGTTCAACCCCCTGGGTCAGGAAAGATCCCCTGGAAAAGGGAATAGCTACCCACTCTAGTATTCTTAAGACAGAGGAACCTGGAGGGCTACAGTCCACGGGGTCGCAAAAAGATGCACACGACTGAGTAGCTAACACTCACTCAGTGCTTACATATAGTATATAGTATGTATATACTTTTAAAAATCCTTCATGGTCCCACCATGAGGGACAAAGTTACAAGTTCTTGAAAAATGGAAGTTCAGAAAGAAAGGGAGTAAATCGTAGGAAGAATTTAAATGAGTTACCAGAAATTAGATTGAAAGTTTTAGTTTGCTTTGATTACTAGAAGTCCAATCTGAGTTGCAGGGTGTTCTCACTCGTGGTACAATTTTAAAGTGAACCCAGAAGAATTATGAAAGGAAATTGGTTTAGAATGCTGGAGCTGCAGCTACTAAGTCAGTTTTCACTGGGATCACCTCTCTTTCCTTTAAATGTACTTCCTATGGTGTTGGAGGACTTTCCAGCTTTTCCTTCTAATGCACCAGTTCCTTTGAACTCAGGTACTAGGATTTCCAAATATACATATCTCACTCAAAACCGGATACAGTATTTGGCACATGGATTGTAGTAAGAGAACATTCAGGAAAAGTAGTAGTACACTGCTTCCTTATAAAAGTTTCCAAAATCTGTTTATAAATTCTTTGTAAAATATATATTTTTAATCTCATAATAGCATTTTCATATTACTTATGTTATTTCACCTTTTTTTCTCAAGTCTCTCTTTTCACATGTTGAGGTTTGCATTTGTTCCTTACATATTATTTGCTATGTCAGATAGTTATTTGTAACACTTTTATGTAATCTCTTTAAAAATTATTCTTTTGCTTATTCCACAAATACTGGTTGACGATCTATGTTGCGCTTGGTCCTGTACCAGAGCCTGATAACAGTGAAAAAAATACAAGATAGGCTCCAGCCATCTAAGAAAAGAGAGACTATTGTTTAAAAAGTCATACAAGTAATGTACAACTATGACTTGTGCTTAGAGAGTTTTAAGTGAGAATTGAAGGGAGTTCCTCTTGTATGTCCCAGGTTTGGGATTCTAGATCTACTATTTCTAGCTTAGAAAATTAAATTTTCAAAAAGCATGTACACAGACTGGCTTTTAAAAATAAAGGCATAGCAGTGTTCTAGGAGGTCACAGATACTGGTATCCACATAGTTTTTAAAAATCTTTTCTATATTAATTCTTCTATTTATAGCCACTCAGTATGTAAAATGCAGCTGCCTGTGTATTCCTCCTAGTTGTAAATGACACAACAAAGTCTTAGCTTAATTAAAAGACTATAAAGAGAGGGAAAATCCCAGCTCCTTTCCCTTTTCTTCTGCTATCAATAGGATTAGGATATTTCTCCATCCAACTTTGCTTTCAGATGCCTATCACAGACATTCTCAGAACCACTAGTTAATGAGAGGTATTACCAAGTCAGGGGGAGGGAGAAAAAGGCTTATTTTCCAATTATGAATGTACTGATTCATTAACACTGACTTGAGCATTCATTTTAGATTGAGGTTGTCATGGACTTGCAATTTAACAATAGTGGAATGTGGATCTCTGTCATCTTTCATCAATCTTACATGAGATGCGATTTAAGAAACAGAGTAAAGGGGGTTGAAAAGGAGTAAAATGTTCCTTGCCAAAGTCAAAATTATATAAACTTGCTGAAGAACCCAAAGTTGTTTTACTCATCTTTGGCCAATCTCAAAATGTATGACAATAATGGCTTATTATACAGACCTTAAAGTAGACACTAAGAAATCCAAAATAGAAACATCATTACTCATCCAAAACCTACTTGAAGTCCATGGAAAAGTTAATGATAATGTTAGAAAAAACATTAAGTACAAGAGGTTAAATATTTACTCATTTATTTTTTAATATTTATGAATGTACCAATATTTCTACAAGATACACCTCCTTAGAGATGCAGCACCAACCAAAAGTATAATCAATTTTAATAGAAAGCATCATATTACTTTAACTAATAGTATTGTTCAAGTCACCATCTCAAACTACTTTTCTTAACCTAAATGTGCTGTGGTTTTAGGATAATATTTTATACCTTTATTTGTCACATGAGCTGGAAGTAAGAACTCTGAGAGAAATACCAACAACCCCAGATATGCAGATGATGCCACTTTAATGGCAGAAAGAGAAGATGATTTAAAGAGCCTCTTGATGAAGATGAAAGAGGAGACTGAAAAAGCTGGCTTAAAACTCAACACTCAAAAAATATAGATCATGGCATCTAGTCCTGGTGGGGAAAATGTGGAAACAGTGTCAGATTTCATTTTCTTGGGCTCCAAAATCACTGTGGACAGTGACGGCAGCCACAAAATTAAGACTCTTGCTCTTTGGAAGAATAGCTATGACAAACCTAGACAGTGTATTAAAAAGTAGAGACATCACTTTGCCAACAAAGGTCCATCTTATCAAAGCTATGGTTTTTCCAGTGGGTCATGTATGGATGTGAGAATTGGCTTATAAAGAAAACTGAGCTCCAAAGAATTGATGCTTTTGAACAGTGGTGTTGGAAGTCAAGGAGATCAGGGTATTCATTGGAAGTTGAAGCTGAAAATACTTTGACCACCTGATACGAAGAGGTTAACATGATTGACTCTTATTTAAGTTATTTATGAATGACTACCACATATTGGCTCAGTCAATTTTTGTCCATATATTTCACTCCAGATGATAGCAGTACCCAGAAAACTCCAGAAAGCATGATCCAATGAGTCAACTCTTCGCATGACAAAGTATTGGAGTTTCAGCCTCAGCATCAGTATTGGTCTCCAATGGACACTTGTAGTCTCTCATCATAGTGACTAGATGGTTTTAGGATAATATTTTATACCTTTATTTGTCACATGAGCTGGAAGTAATGATGACTCTTAGTTTCTGATATGTTGATGATGCCACTTTAATGGCAGAAAGAGAAGATGATTTAAAGAGCCTCTTGATGAAGATGAAAGAGGAGACTGAAAAAGCTGGCTTAAAACTCAACACTCAAAAAATATAGAAATCATGGCATCTGGATCCTGGGGGGAAAATGGAAAAGTGTCAGATTTCATTTTCTTGCGCTCAAAAATCTCTACAATGAGACAGTGACGGCAGCCACAAAATTAAGACTCATGATCAAACCTAGACAGTGTATTAAAAAGTAGAGACATCACTTTGCCAACAAAGGTCCATCTAGTCAAGGCTATGGTTTTTCCAGTGGGTCATGTATGGATGTGAGAGTTGGACTGTGGAAGAAAGCTGAGCGCCGAACAATTGATGCTTTTGAACTGTGGTGTAGGAGAAGACTCTTGAGAATCCCTTGGACTACAAGGAGATCCAACCAGTCCATCCTAAAGGAGACCAGTCCTGGGTATTCATTGGAAGGTCTGATGCTGAGGCTGAAACTGCAGTACTTTGGCCACCTCATGCGAAGTCCAACAATATCATTAATTTCATTAAATGCAAATAGATTAACATTTGAGTTATAGAGATTGTCAGTTCAGATAAAAACTCAAAACTCAGTAATGTTTATAAGAGATGAAGTTTAAACACAAAGACATGGATAATCTGAAAGTAAAATGATGAAAAAAGATATATCATGAAAAGGTTAAGCCCAAGAAAGCTAGTGTGGCTATGTTAATAACTGAAAAAGCAGACTTCTAACTAAAAACTACTGGCAGAGATAAATAGAAATATTTTGTAATAATATAAAGGTAAATTCAGTTCTAAATATGTATATACTTTGTAATGGAGAGGGAAGCTATACAAAGCAAAATATGTCAGAATATAAGGAAACTAGATAAAAAGTCATAATCATAGCTGAAGCTGTTAATACCCTCACCCCTCTCAGTTCAGTTTAGTTCAGTTCAGTCGCTCTGTCGTCATGAATCAGTACGCTCCGGCCTCACCTGTCCATCAGTCCATGACTCCCGGAGTTCAGCCTCAAAACTCATGTCCATCTGAGTTGGCTATCTCAGTCTACTGGCCCCTTCTCCTATCCTGCCCCCTGTTAATACCCTCCCAGTTCATCAGTTCAGTCTTTTCCAATGAGTCAACTCTTCGCATGAGGTGGCCGGAGTACTGGAGTTTCAGCTTTAGCATCATTCCTTCCAAAGAACACCCAGGGCTGATCTCCTTAGGATGGACTGGTTGGACCTCCTTGCAGTCCAAGGGACTCTCAAGAGTTTTCTTCAACACCATAATTCATCCCTCTCAATAACTGATAAAACAGGTAGTAGGAAAAAAATCAATAAGGGCTATGGTTAGACAACTAACATGACTTAACTGACTACTATAAATAAATAAATACTATAAATACTACTACTATAAATTTGCAGTGTACACATTTTTTTCAAGTACACATGAAACATTTATCAAGACAGACCATATTTTCACCTATTTTTTAAAAACTCAGTAGATTTCAAGAATTAGATATCCTACAGAGTATATAGTTTAACCACAATAGAATTAAATTAGAAATTAATAATGAAAAATATTTAGAACATTCTATATATTTAGAAATTGTGTAAAACATTTCTAAATAAATCATGGGTCAAGAAAAAGTCACAAAGAAAACAGAAAATCTTTGTAACTAAATGATAATCAAAACACAAGTTAAAAATTTTGTGGGATATAGCTAAAGATGTGATTAGAGGAAATTTTATAGCTCTACATGAATATCTTGAAAAAGAAGACAGATTTAAAAGCCATCATCTAAGATTTTCACATAAATGTTAGAAAAAGCCCAGCAGAATAAACACAAAGTACATAGAAGAAGGAAATAGAAATGAGTGGAAATAAATGAGACAAGCAATAAAAAAGTAAAAAAATTAATAGAGTCAATAGTTGATATTTTGAAGGATTAACAAAATGAATAAATCCTACTACCAATACTGGTGTATTAATATCTAGAGTGAAAAAGAATTCATAGCTTTAAAAATGAGGTGTCAGGCCCAAGGTGATGATAACAGGAAGACTGGAGCAGAAAGGCTGTCCCCTCCCAACTGCACAGTGACAGGTCTGAAGGTCAGTGGCGGTGGATGAGAGCTTTGCCCTGGTTCATATAGTTCTCCACTACGCCTTGCAACCCTGCTCGACCCACACCTGCAAAGGCAGTTGCCACATTGAGGCAACTAGCTCAGAACATCTGCTTCCCTTCTTGTCCTCCACAAAGAAATTTTGCATCAGCTCATGGCCAACTGCTATAACAGAGTATGCATCATACTGAAACGGAGCAGGACCCTAAGGTCCTTGCCTCCACCTCCACCCCCCATATCCTCAGTCTGCCTTCTGTCTGTGGAAAAAATTTAGCCCAAGAATAAGTTTAACCAGAGAAATGAGAAAATGCAGAAAAAAAGGAAAACAGTCTCAAAGGAGGCCAAATAATAATAATGTACTCATTAAGCATAGTCAAGGACCTTTAGTTTTCTCTCAAGGGCTATAGATACTATCCTGAGCTATATCTTGTAATATATCTCATAGATACTGAAACCCCTACGAGGAGGAAGAAGTTAAGTACATGATGACCAGATGGCCCATGATGACCATACCCATGATATAAGCTGCCACGATTCCAAGAACTGGCTTCAAAGAAATGGAAACAAATTGACTCTGGAAATGAACATTAACTGTACCTAAAACAACCAAGGTAACACTGGGCAGATCACTGATGACACATTTGAAGATGACTGTCAGAGTTGACTATGCTGTTTCTGCATGTAGCCCTCTCCCTCTGTCTAGAAAAGCTCTTACTGATTGTCAGTGAGGAGGCAGGAAATCAGCCTCTGGACAAACATTGACCTTTTCCTGCCCCCGCCGCCCCCTCCATTGTTGGCATCTGAAATAACGCAAACTTCTCTTTCTACCAAAAAAAGAATGAAAAAGAAGGAATAATTTCAGATCTTAAAAACATTAAAAGGAAATAATAAGAGAATACTGCAGCCATGAAATTAAAAGATGCCTGCTCCTTGGAAGAAAATCTATGACAAACTTAGACAGTGAATTAAAAAGTGAAGACATTGCTTTGCCAACTAAAGTCTATACAGTCTAATCTATGGTTTTTCCAGTAGTCATGTATGGATGTGAGTGTTGGAATAAAGGAAGCTGAGCACCAAAGAATTGATGCTTTTGAAGTGAGCTGGAGAAGACTCTTGAGAGTCCCTTGGACAGAAAGGTATCAAACCAATCAATCCTAAAGGAAATCAACCCTGAATATTCATTGGAAGAACTGCTGCTTAAGTTGAAACTCCAATACTATGGCCACCCGATGTGAATAACTAACTCACTGGGGAAAATCCCTGATGCTGGGAAAACTTGAGGGCGGAGGAGAAAGGAGCAATAGAAGGTGAAATGGTGGGAAGGCATCACCAACTCAATGGACATGAGTTTGAGCAAGCTCTGGGATATGGTGATGGACAGGAAGGCCTGGTGTGCTGCAGTCCATGGGGTCACAAAGAGTTGGACATGACTTAGCAACTGAACAACAACAACAACAACGTGGTAAATAATTAAAGCAATATGATATTGATGCAATGATAGATAACTGACCAGTAGAACAGAAGAGTCCATCAGCAGAGCCACAGTATGTGGTACCTACTTTATATAACAAATGAAATGCTACAGTGGAAAGGCATTTTTCTGCATAAACCAGCATTGAGTGAATTGGAGATGTATGTGAAAAAATTTTTACCTGGAAATGTGCCCAACACTACATTGGGCTATGTTAAAACTAACAGCATCTGTTCATCAAAATATCTTGAGTGAAAAAATAACCCAGATTAAGAGCAGATATTTGCAATACATGTATTTGACAAAGGACTCCTATCAAACCTATGTAATAAACTCCTACAAAGTAATAAAGAGAAATAATTCATTTAGAAAAAAAAAAGGCAAAAACTTGAACAGTCACCTCATAAAGGAATGTAGAAAACTGGTCAATAAACATGAAAAAGTTCTCAACTTCATTAGTCTTTAGGAAAAAGCAAATTAAAACCACCATAAGATACCACTGCTCCCGTCTGAATGGCTAAAATTAAAAGGTTAGGAGAATTCCAAGTGTTGATGTGATTGTGGAATAACAGAACTCATATACTTACGTGAGTGAAAATGGATACAACTGTTTTTGCAATATCTCACCAAGCTGAATGCATGTATAGTCTATGGACCAGCAATTCTACTTCTGGGTATGTAACCAAAAATAAAGACATACTAGAACACATATAACATGTGTGCTTAGTCATGTCCTACTTTGTGACCCCATGGACTGTAGCCCACCAAGCTCCTCTGTCCATGGAACTTTCAAGGTGAGAACACTGGAGGGGACTGCCATTTTCTACTCTAGGGGCTCTTCCTGACCCAGGGAATGTACCTGCGTCTTTTGCATCTCCTGCATTTACACTGAATTCTTTACTACTGTGCTACCTGGGAAGCCAAGAACATTTATAACAACACTATTTAAATGCCTATCTACAGAAGTATGGATAAATAAAGTGTGGTATAGCCACACAAAAGGATGCCACACATAGCAAAGAGAATAAAAACTCCATGACAATACAGAACAGTACGGAGGAATCCCACAAACAGAATGTTGGCCAAAAGAAGTCACAAAAGGGCACACATTGTCTTTACAATGCTTGATTTTATTTACCTGAAGTACAAAAGGACCAAAAGTCATCTAGGCTGTTAGAAATCAGGACAGTGGTTACCCTGGGGGAGGAGTAGTGATTGAAAGGAAGCCCAAAGGGGTTTTCTGGCCTGTTAGAGATTGATGTGTCCTGGGTACATGAATACGCTCAACTTGTGAAGGTGTGTCAAGCTACACACTTATGAGAGATACACTTTCCGTAAGTATATTATATTTTAATAACAAGTTTAAAAATAATCTTTTTCTTCTCTTCTCTTATGTCCTCAACTGGAAGAACTATAACTGCTTTTATTGAATGAACTGTCACTGGATAGATGCAAACAGACAGCAGCATTTTTCTCTCTCTCCTGTTGCTTGGTTTACACCCTCCCTGGATGACATAAATATTGGGCAGTTCCCATGGCTTTTCCAGTCATGCTTAGATAATGAATAAATAGTCCCTTTGTTTTGGCATTAAAAAAGTCCACTCTTGCCTCATAATCCCATAAGACTTCAGCCTGGTCCAGGATAACCATCGAAACTTCAAACTTTTATCCAATATAAAGTTTCTCCCTTCCTGCAGCAGAGTCCTG
This sequence comes from Bos javanicus, assembly GCF_032452875.1. Taxonomy (NCBI): domain Eukaryota; kingdom Metazoa; phylum Chordata; class Mammalia; order Artiodactyla; family Bovidae; genus Bos; species Bos javanicus. The sequence goes on from NC_083870.1 coordinate 81,314,486, forward strand.
ACCGGGGCCTGGAAGCCCACAGAGGAGGCAGAACATTCCTGTTTGGCTTCTTCGTGGGTTCCCAACCCCTCCTTCAGCTCACTCACTGCCGGCTTGCCTAAACCCTTAGAGTTGGGCCAAGGCAGAGGGGATTAGGGGAAATGGCACTGGTCTGTGGGGCCAGAGCAGCTGTGGTGACCTATCCTGGATGCTGGCTCTCATGAAGTGCTTTTGTGGGTTCTCCAGAGAGTGAGACCTCAGATGGCAGTCTCGCCAGCGTACACAATGCTTGTCCTCTGGAAGCTGCTGATGAGCTGATTCCTGTGATCAGCCCTGTGATTTCAAACACCCTACACAGACTATCTCTGTTGGGACCCTTTCCCCAACTGGGGAATCTTCTTGAGTATGTCCTGTTTTGAGAAGACTACATATCAGTTCCTTCTCATGGAACCTACATCTTTCCTTCCAGGAAAACATGAACCTCCGTCCTGCTGTTTGTGGAACTGCAGCTTGCTCCCAACACATTCTCCTCTCTTCTGTCTGCTGATGGCAGTTGTTCACCATTAAATGACCAGAGTAGGTTAAGGCACACATCCTCACATTCACCAAACTGCTCATTTATTTTATTTTTTGGTTGAAATGGGTCTTCATTCCAGTGTGTGGGCTTTCTCTAGTTGCAGCCCGAGGGGCTACCCTAGTTGTGGTGCGTAGGCTTCTTATTGTGGTGGCTTCTCTTGTTGCGGAGCTCGGGCTCTAGGGTGCAGGCTTCAGTATTTGTGGAGCACAGGCTTAGCTGCTCCTCAGCTTGTGGAATCCTCCTGGACCAGGGATTGAACTCATGTTCCTTGCATTGGCAGGCAGATTCCCAACCACTGGATCACCAGGCAAGGTTCCCCCACAAACTTCTGATGTGCTCTTAGAACCCCTCCACTTGGCTTGAAGTGAAGGACAGCAACTCCTTTGTTCCCCAACACCTTTTTTTCTACCTGGAGGACCAGTGAAAGGGTAATACATAGGACACTGATCATTCTCTCCAAAGAAATCCCCCAGTCTGCCCCTAGGCACATCATCCCTTCTATACCTTGACATGGGTCTCCTCCCAGCATGCCCTGTGTAAGTGGTCCTGCACCTTGCTCTAGGGCAGTGGCGTCACGGTGAGGAATTTGGCACCTATTGGGCTCTCAAAGTGAGACAGCAAAGTCTCATGTAACATCGTCTTGCATAATTAATCTCCTTCCTCTTCTCATCTATCATAGTTCTTCCTCTGTTGGCTTTTGTCAGTTTCAACCTTGTATTCCAGTTATTGATGTGCATATCAAATTCCCCCTTCCTGACTATAGGTTTTTGGAGAATAGGGGTCAAGTCTGACTTGACTTTGTATCTCCCACAAAACCTTGTGCAGTGTTGGTACACAGATGGGGCTTAATACAAATCCAGGGAATGAATGGTAAATAATTAGAGCTGCCCTCTACAGGACTGGTCACTCAGGGCAGGCATCAACCTGACCTTTTGTTAAATATCCTGGTATTTCCTGATTCTGCGTTGTGTGTTCAGTCGTGTTTGACTCTTTGTTAGCCCATGGACCATAGCCCACCAGGCTCCTCTGTCCATGGAGCTCTCCAGGCAAGAATACTGCAGTGGGTTGCCATTTCCTTCTCTAATTTCCTTCTCCTGATTCTGTAGCCAATGTTTAAAACTCAATCATTTGCTATTTACTCAAAAAATATTTTTTGAGAATTCATTATATGCCAGACACTGGGTAAATGATTAGAAAGAAAACAGACATAGCCTCTACCCTTTTGGAGTTTAGAATTGAACTGGTGTGAGTTTGACATTGAGAGATGAGTAATCTTTGGCTAAGTGGATAGGAAGAAGAAGAGCCAATCCCTGCAGGGAAATGACTGCCAAGTACTCTTGACTCAGAAGTGAGAATGTGTGGATGTATCCAGAGAGAGGGGGTAGATGTGCCAAGTTGTAACAGAGCAGCCTGCAGCAAGCACATGGTCCAGGCTAAAAGATCAGTGTTCGTGTGAAGGGTAAAGTGATTCTGAGGAACAGACAGGCTTGAGTGGACAAGAACAAGTGTCCTTGAGGGTGGCTCTGGAATCTGGTTTACTCTGGAAGTCATATTCCTTAAAAATATGATTTACAACCTCCTGTAAATCTTTTGTAAACATACTCATCCCAATGAGTATGAAAATGCAAATAAGCACCGTGGTATCTTTCTGAAGTTTGTGATGGTATCTGTCTCTCAATTGATAAAGAGCCTTGCCAATTTTCTAAGATATTTAAATGTTTTTGCTTCACAATGTCACTGAAAGAGGGGCTTGTAATCTCCTCTCAACTCCCTACCCCTCTCCACTCATGTACATGTTCATATATACTTCCTCCAAGAAACTGACACTATTTGGCTACTCTGAAGTCAGGTGCTTATTTATCTTTCATTAAACTGATTGACAAGGAATTTGAAAAGTGACCTTGGGGAAAGAATATGGGTTGTCCCAACTGAAACTTTAGCAAAACCATGCCAAGTTTGCCTGAGGGAACAAAAGAGTTCTGCAAAACAAGCTGAGTTGGGCACATTTTCTCACCATGAGAATATCATGCACAGTCATCTCAGCAGCAAAACTCAAAGCCACATGAACCAAGTGTGTGGTCGGGAATATTAACAATGCATTTTAATTTGAAGGCACTTCTGCCTGTAGGGCTTTGGGCACTTAAACAGAAAAAATAACTAAAAACAAAAGAAAATCAAGTAAAATGACAGGGCAATGATAATCTCTGGTCTATAAGCAGAGAACTGCCATGACTCCTAATAACATGTGAATTAGCAAGGTTTATGAAGTGTAACAGATAAAAGATATGAAGAATATAGAAGGAAAAAGTATGTATAATGCCATTGTTTATTGGTATAAAATGACTCTAAGATACCCACAGACTGAACCTATATAACTTGCAAACCACAGGGAACTCAAACCTGCCCAAACACTAACACTGAATCTTAGCTCTCAAGGTGTACTCCATCTGTGGCTTGATTGATCTTTTATGTGGCAGGAGAAAGCCTTCCAATATTTTATGATCCTGGCAAGCATCGGTAGTCAGGGTTACTATAGCTGAGGGTCAAGGACAGGGCTAGAATAAACTTCTACAGGGAAGCTGGAAAGGATGCATAGGGAAATAGAAGCAAGAGGCCACTAGTAGCTCAGTGTAAGTGGCTAGGAATGGGGGCATATTATTAGGACAAGAAGTGGAGTTATCCCAAAATACAGTGCAGGATCTAAGTCCAACAGCCAGAAAGAGAATGGATTTTTGGAATTAACAGCAATCACCAGAGGCCAAGGCACAGAGTCCAGTGGAGATATCAAGTCATAAAGGTTGAAAGCCAAAGGAGGCAAGTGAGCACATGAGGGGTAGAGGCCAGGAACAAGGTTGGGTTGCAGTTGTCTTGGGAGACCAAGTGGGGAAGCCAGCAGGGAGGTCTGTGATTGCTCAGAGTGGTCAGATAAAAAAACTCTGTGGCAAGGAACATCTCTTTCAGAGGACTGTGACAGAGCTCTTCCAGCTGACTGATGAAAAATCAACACCAGATGGCTCAAAAAGAGAGGCTTCTCTTGGATTTGCTGTTTTTTCTACCTTAGGAGGAAGAAAGTTGAGCGATAAAGCAATGTTTCCTCTTTAACAAGGTTTCAAGTCTATTTCATGGAACACATCTGGTAAGATGCTCAGCAACAAAGTACTCCATGGTCACATACATTTGGAAAAATGCCAGATATTATCTTATTTATGTTTTACAATGTACATTAATATATTAAAGGTTCTGAAAAGTCCTGTAGTAAAGAGACTTGTTTAACTTCTGTTATCCTTGTTTAATGCAGTATTTCTCAAAATTGCTTGATTATGGAACCCTTTTCTTACATAACACATCTTAATTTCCCAAGGTACCCTTATTATGAGCAGTGTGCTTTGAGAAATACTTTTCTAGAACTTTTGTTACATTTGTCCTGTGGACTCAATTATAATGACAAAATCCACCTTGATTCAATGCCAAGGAGATCATAGAAAACACTCGCCTTCATAGTACAAATGAATTAACGCCAGGTGTGGACACAATGCTTTCCAGAGAAGGTCTTTTTATTTACTTAAGTATCTATTTCCAAAAAGGACTTGAAATGGTGCGTGTGTTGTGTATTGTCCTCTGAGCCTGGAGAGAGATGGCCAGGATAATTATTCAGTCACACTGACTTCTATTTCTGAAGTGTGAATGACATGAACAGTCATGATAAACCAGGCAACAGGTATGAAGTACTCTAAAGGTAACTATGTCATTCTTCAAGTCTGGCCATTAGGGGTTAGGGTAATGAGGCAACATAATGGTGGCTCATATACAAGTAGATAGAATTTCTGCTGGCAAATCCATCAGATTCAGCATCTGAGACAGGAAATCATACTTGTGGTGTTATTGAAAACAACTGGTGAAGAGCTTGATTGTTGTGATGGGGCTAGGTATGAAACAGTCCTTAAAGCCTTTTGCAGATGGAACTGACCTCAACACACAATGTTTAAGTCAATCAAAGGGGTCAGCATGGGATCTTGGCTAGGCTTTGGGTAGGTTGGCATGTATTACATTCTTCCACAACTTTTCAATAATAGCATTTTCTGCTCAAAGCAGATAACTTACACTGATACAGAGGGCCACAGGCCCCTTCCTTCTCCTGCTTCTGCAGAGAGAAGATCTACTTGGTGAACAAAGACCAGGAGCAATATGATATTTTTCCTGACCTACTTCTTCCTCAAGATCAAGGTCATAGCCTTAGTGTGCATGCTAAGTATCTTCAGTCATGTCTGACTCCTTGTGACCCCGTGGACTGTAGCCTGCCAGGCTTCTTGGTCCATGAGATTTCCCAGGGAAGAATACCGGAATGGGTTGCCATTTCCTCCTCCAGGAGATCTTCCCAACCCAGGGATGGAACCCGCATCTCTCGTGTCTCTTACACCGGCAGGTGGGTTCTTTACCACTAGCACTACCTGGGAAACCCAACCTTAGCATGAGTGTGCCTTTTCCAGTGAGGTTCCAGGGTGGGCCTGAGAGCAAGATAGCTAATGACCTTGCTCAAGTCTGACTGAAGATCGAGCTTTCGCATTGTGATAGAACAAGATTTGGTTACTTCCAATTCCCTTTCTGGAGCTTTATAATTCCAATTATATTTAACCAGAAGTGGATTTTTTTGTAACGCTACTGCAGGTTGTAAAGGATTTACTCTTTAGTATAGAAATAAAGGTAGAAAGGGATTAAGAGACGTGGAGGAGAGAGAAGTTCTATCTTCTCTAATTGGAGTTTCAGGAGGATAGAATAAAGAGAATGTGGAAGAAGCAATCATTTAGGAGATAATGGTCAAAAGTTTCCAGAACTTAAAATTTAAAAAAAACACAACTGATTTTCAGATTTGGAAATCCAAAAAGATCCTGCTGCTGCTGCTGCTGCTAAGTCGCTTCAGTCGTGTCCGACTCTGTGCGACCCCAGAGACGGCAGCCCACCAGGCTCCCCGTCCCTGGGATTCTCCAGGCAAGAACACTGGAGTGGGTTGCCATTTCCTTCTCCAATGCATGAAAGTGAAAAGTGAAAGTGAAGTTGCTCAGTCGTGTCCGACTCTTAGTGACCCCATGGACTGCAGCCTACCAGCTTCCTCCGTCCATGGGATTTTCTAGGCAAAAGTACTGGAGTGGGGTGCCATTGCCTTCTCCGCCAAAAAGATCCTAGGCAAAAATTAAAAGAAATTCTCTTATAGATGTTAATCTTAGTGAAACTACAAAGCATCAAAGGCAAGGGAAAGACTTGCAAGACAAGTAGAGAGTCAAGACTTTCTACAAGACATCTCAAATAAGCTAATGGAGTAATTTTTGTACAACAATGAAAACTAGAAGACAATGAACGGTATCTTTAAAGTGCTGAGTGAAAAAAATTGTCAACCAACAATGAAATACATGGTGAAATGATCTTTCAAGGGAAGAGGGAAAGAATAACAAATGCATGCTACAAAAAACCAAGATAACAGAATTTACCACCAACAGATTCAGGTAAAAGTAATCCAAAGTGGAAAGTCTCACATGCAGAAAGGAATTACCCAGAAAGATTTCCATAAAAATGTAGGTAAATCTAAACAAATATCGACTGTATAAAACAATAGCATTTATTTTGTCAAGTTAAAAAATACAAGCCAAATACTGGACAATAATAACATATAATTCGAGAAGTTTGATTAGATCTGAAGCACTAGAGTCTTTGTTTTGGGGAACAAATAGAAAGATACTGATCAACATTTAATTTTTTAAAGCATGCATGTTAAAATACCTGGGGTAACTACTAAAAAAATGGACATGGAAAATGTAACTTAAAACTAATAGAAGACAAAAGAAAAAACGGTGGTGGGGATAAGCTAGCAAGAGGTTAATCACAGTATAAGAGGCATTTACATTTTTTAAAAAGATATTTCAAATAAAATCCAGATCACTATGAGGAATTCTCTGCCGTCATTTCTTCCAGATTTCCTCTGGTTCCTACTTTCGTCATCCTGCATTCATCAGCAGCATCCCAAAGAGAAGATGACTCAGAGGCAGGACATTAAAAGGACCATGGAACTATGGAAGGTCTAAGGATGGGAGGGTGAGGGAAGGGATGCAAGGAGAAAGTCTATTCTGATGGAAGGGTTGGTCACATGCTATGATCTAAGAAAACACCAGTGTAATCACAGGTTCAAAGACATGGGACAGAGATTTCCTAAGACTGAAATGGCCTGAGAAAGTGTTTCAATGAAACTGGGATCTGTAGTGGTGAGAAAAATCAAGTTAATGCTGAAAATAGCTACCTGACCCATTGAACAAAATAAACTCTAGCACCAGCACTGCAGGGAGGTGGCATGGATTAAGTAGATTTCCCCTTTATGTTTCCATTTAACTTTTCATTTTTTGCCAAGAAAGAGCCTATTCTATGTATAAAACCTCACTAGGCACAACATCGGAAAAGGCAATGGCACCCTACTCCAGTACTCTTGCCTGGAAAGTCCCATGGACGGAGAAGCCTGGTAGGTTGCAGTCCATGGGGTCACTAAGAGTCGGACACGACTGAGCAACTTCACTTTCACTTTTCACTTTCATGCATTGGAGAAGAAAATGGCTACCCACTCCAGTATTCTTGCCTGGAGAATCCCAGGACGGGGGAGCCTCGTGGGCTGCCATCTATGGGGTCGCACGGGGTCAGACATGACTGAAGCGACTAAGCAGCAGCAGCAGCAGGCACAAGATTCCCATGATCATTTGACATAGCCTCTGCTCTCTTGAGGTGAGAAGATTCACATACATAGAGGAAGATAAGAGAGTGAAGGAAAAGGTATTAATAGAAAAGAAACGAGGTAGTTGGGATGGGCACAAATATTGAGTACAAGTTGCAGGTGGAACTGATCAGCTGCAAGTGTGCAAAACTGATCACTGATGTTGACATTTTTAAAAACTGTGGTCTAGCAAATTTAGAGTCAAAGATTGTAAAGATGCATCAGTTATGCACACACACACACACACACACACACACACATTACAGAGATCTCTGTAGGGTAACAGAACTTCTAGCTTCTGCGATAACCATGCAGTGGACATTTGTCATTCTTTTTGGCCTCCTATTGTCTAAACCTCCTTCCTATGTTTGCGAATTTCTCACACTATAAGGCATAGCCCATATGCTCCAAATCACTCTTTGAACCTGTGATTACACCTATGTGTTCTTAGATCATAGCATGTGACCAATCCTTCAGTCAGAAGAGACTTTCTCCCTGGATCCCTTACCTCAGGCTCCCTCCCTTAGACCTTCCTTAGTTCCTTGGTCATTTTAATGCCTGCTCCTTTGCACCAGAATCCTGCCTCCTCCGATGTCCTGCCTCTGAGTCGTCTTCTCTTTGGGATACTGCTGATGAATACAGGAAGATGATGAAACCCCATATGCGATACACATTAGGATCGCAAACATTTTTCCCCAGCCTCCATTGTAGTTAGAGCCTTGGTCACTAACTGGGCTCTGCCAAACAGATTATTGAGTTGAAGGCCGGCGATGTGAAGATGTGGTGTCTGTCCAGAATCCATTCAGACAGCAGCAGTGGCCACGGGGCAGTGGGCATGGCCAAGGCAGTGAGAATGGGGTCCAGGGTGGTAACTGAGCAGTGGAGGCTCTGCAGGGAGCAGCGATGACGTGGCGGAGGTTGTCATGCAGTAGGTGCAGCTTTCCAGGCAGTGGGAGAGGTGGTTCTGGTGGTCCTAGTGTTGAGTGTCTAGTGATGCTGGCAGCGCCAGCTGTGGCATTGAGTGCCCAGAGGTAGCGGCAGTTTTGCATTGTGATTTGGGCATTATAACCTCCAAACTGGGTTCTCTAACTTTCTGGAAGACACTGCAAGCTATTCAATATCCTTTTCTGCTTAAATTAGCTTAGGTATGTTTCTGTTATTTAATGATCCTGCTTGATGCATAAAGCAAGGTCTGTGTCTTTAAAAAAAGGTAAGTAAAAAATAAAAAATAAAAAAGGTGAGTATAATTCCATAAGATACCACTCCTGTGCACCAAGCCAGTAACACCTCGAAGTTAATTTTTTACTTATTCAGTAAATATTAATCGGTCTCTACTTTGTGCCAGACATTGTGGTAGACACTCTGGATACAGCAGGGACCAACACAGATATTGTCCTTGTCACTGTGGAACTTCAGCTTAGCGGAAAATACAGATATCACATAAATGATGAAACAGGTAGCGACAGAGTTCTATAAAATTGTAACTCACAGTTATGTGCTATGGGAAGCCTGACAGATCGGGAAGCTTAACCTAGTTTCAGGCCCCAGAAAGAGCAGACAGTGAGACATGAATGATTCGTAGGAGTTAGCAAGGTAAAGGAAAGTAGAATGAGAGAAGGCATTTCAGATCTGGGAACAACGTGCTTCAAGATCCAGAGGTGAGGGACACAGTGGGAATTCGGAGAATCCAAAAGAACTCTTATATAAGTAGAGGAGAGAAAGTGAAGAGGAGGAAAACTGAAAGAAGATGTCGAAGGAATTAGTGAAAGTTTATGAAGGGCTTTGTAAACCATGAGAATTAGATTTCTGAGACCCTCCATTCACTGCATAACTGCCATAATTTGTATTCAGAGGAGTCCAAAGAAAATTTAGAAGACAACTAAGTTTCTAAATATGGGCTCCCCAGGTGGCTCAGTGGTAAAGAATCCTCCTGATAATGCAAGAAGCACAAGAGATGTGGGTTTGATCCCTAGATTGAAAGATTTCCTGGAGAAAGTAATGGCAATCTACTCCAGTAGTCTTGCCTGGGAAATCCCATGGACAGAAGAGACTGGTGGGCTACAGTCCATGGGGTCCCAAAGAGTCAGACACAACTGAACACTCACACATGTTTCTAAATAGATTATTTTGTTTTGTGGGTTGAACTGTGTTCCCCTTCTGCACCATCCTCCCTGACACCTGCCAGATTCTTATATTAACATCCTAAACTCCAGTACATCAGAATGTGACTGTATTTGGAGACAGCACCTTTAAAAAGAATTAGGGTAAAATGAGATCGTTTGGGCGGGCCCTAATCCAATATGACTGGAATATTTATTTTTAAGGAGAGGGAATTGAGACACAGATAACACACAGACAAGAGAAGGCCATGTGAGGACACAGCAAGAGGGTGGCCGTCTGCCAACAAAGGAGAGAGGCCTCAGTAGGAGCCAACCCTGGTGACACCTTGATCTTAGACTTCTAGCATCCAGAACTGTCAGAAAATAAACTTTTGTTGTCTAGTTCACCCAGTCTGTGGTATTTTCTTAGAGTAGTCCTAACTAAAATTAACACATTTTGCAACCCTAATGGAGGTACTAGTTTTGAAAATCAGAGGTTTTGAATTGTAAGATCTGGGATTTTTGAAAGAGAAAAGATGTCCACATGCTCCAAGCCTGGTTTTAAAAATCCAGAGAAAAACTGTGTAAGAATTAGAACATAAATTTAATACCATAAAGGAAGATGCTGGATTTTTAAAGATAATAACTATATCCCTGAGACAAAACAAATGTGTAGGAGGCAGCATTACAAGCCAGAATCAAGATTACTGGGAGGGAAACAACAACCTCAGATAATGCAGATGATGATATTCTAGTGGCAGAAAGCAAAAAGGAGCCAAAGAGCCTCTCGATGAAGGTGAAAGAGGAGAGTGAAAAAATTGGCTTAACATGTAGAACTCAACATTCAAAAAACTAAGATTGTGACATCTGGTCCTATCACTTCATGGCAAATAGAAGGCGGAAAGGTGGAAGCAGTAATCGATTTTCTCTTTTGGGGCTCCAAAATCACTGCAGATGGTGACTGCCACCATGAAATTACAAATGCTTGCTTCTTGGAAGGAAAGTTATAACAAGCCCAGACAGCAAATGAAAAAGCAAAGACAACTTTGCCAACAAAAGTCTGCATAGTCAAAGCTATTGTTTTTCCAGTAGTCATGTACGGATGTGAAAGTTGGACCATAAAGAAGGCTGAACACCGAAGAACTGATGCTTTTGAATTGTGGTGCTGGAGAAGACTCTTGAGAGTCTGTTGGATAGCAAGGTGATCAAATCAGTCAATCCTAAGGGAAATCAACCTGAATACACATTGGAAGCACTGATGCTGAAGCTGAAGCTTCAATACTTTGGCCACCTGATGCAAAGAACTGACTCATTGGAAAAGACGTCGATGCTGGGAAAGGTTGAAGGCAGAAGGAAAAGAAGGTGGCAGAGGATGAGATGGTTGGATGGCATCACCAATTCAATGGACATGAACTTGGGAGAAGTCTGGGACATGGTAAGGGACAGGGCAGCTGGTGTGCTGCAGTCCTTGGGGTTGCAAAGAGTCAGACATGACTTGGCAACTGAACAACGATGACAACAGGAGGCAGTATAGATTAAACAGGAGACAGATGTCACAAACTGTCTTAGAGAACAGTTCTTGTGCTCCTATTCTGCTCCGGGCCACTGGAAACCCCAGAGATATTTGAGAGTAGTTCAGTAAACAGGGAAACTAATCTTCACCTCCTAGCATGTTTGAAAAAGTCAGCTAAGCACTAGAGCAGAGGGGCTGAGTGAAGCAGCTCTGCAGATGGGTCTAAGGGCAGTTTCATAAGCACACAATGTGAAATGTGGATCAGCTCTGTGCTGATGGAAGGGGTGTGGATCTTTCTAAAAGGGGCCAATAGACTCAAAGGACCCTTGGGAGTGGGATAAAGAGTACAAGGACCTGCCGGTTGGAGGCCATGGTAACACAAAGATAATCTTATCAGATGCAGGTGGAAATAAGGACCAAAAAATGCTAGGGAAGAGATGCACCTTACCAGATACCAGCAGAAGGCAAAGGGTGCCTATGGACTAGCTACCTCCCCATATTAGGGCAACCAGACAAATGTAAGGCCTTCCAAACAGGGAGAAAAAAGGGATAAAACAGAAAAGCAACACTGAAGGAAGAAATGGTTTGATTCAAAGTCAAAATTACACATTGAAATATATAAAATAAAGGAGATTTGCACAGATTGCAGAAGACTACAATCACTTATTTTAAGGATGTGACTTAATGGGAATGACTTCAACCCCATTTAGTTCTTTCACAGAGCCAATTAAATGATCAGCAATAGCTCTTTTCCATGCAGGAAGAACATGATATATATTGAGTAGCCATAGAAAGTTTTGAGAAACTGATTTGGTTGGATTAAACTATTACTTGTTACAAATACCTTGTATTTAGAAAGACAAATGTAAAAAATATTGATGCAATAGCCTTGAAAGTTCTCAGTAGCCCTGAATTTACATTTCAAGTTTTTTCGACATGGATGTCTCTTTAAAAAGTATGATTTATGTTCATCTTAAAAATATATATATATATATGTATGTACGGTTGTGCTGGGTCTTCATTGCTGTACGCATGCTTTCTCTACTTGTGGACAGTGGGGGCTGCTTTCTAGTTACAGTGCGTGGGCTTCTCATTGTGGAGGCTTCTCTTGTCGTGGAGCACAGGCTGTAGGGTGCATGGGCTTCAGTAGTTTCTCAGTAGTTGCCGCTGACTGGCTCCAGAGCACAGGCTCAGCAGTTGTGGTGCATGGGCCTAGGTGCCCTGTCACATGTGGGATCTTCCCAGACCAAGGACTGAATCAGTATCCCTTGCACCTCAAGGTGGATTCTCAACCACTAGAATACCAGGGGAGTCCCGACATGGATATATGACTGCAAAACAATGTAGGAAGTTTTTCTGTGAGTTTATCTATTATTGATTCCTAGAACACAATATCCTAGAAACATAGAACTACACTGGGGAGTCTGGAAACAAAAATCTCCTCAATGCATTGTAAAAGTCCAGTATGATAACAGCTAAGAACTAAAAGGTAAAGAAGTTGAAACTCCCTTGGCACTTCAGTGGTTAAGATTCCACTACAGGATGGGTGGGTTCCATGCCTGGCAGGGGAACTGATACCCTCCCTGCATGCTGCACTGCATGGCCAAAAAGTAGGAAAATAAAAAAGAGGCGAGGTGGTAATTTAAACATTGTGATGAATTGGTAAGTTTGGACTTGGTCAAATTTCACAAAGCAATTTCAGTTAAGTTGCTGACTTGTAGCAAATTCTGGAAGTAAGTTTCTTACTAATAGTTCTTCAGTGATTGCTCAAAAGTCTCTTCTCATTTCAGGATTACAGAATTGGCATGATTTTGTTTAAAATATTATGAACACTTAGGCTCTCCTTTGGAGAAGGCAATGGCACCCCACTCCAGTACTCTTGCCTGGAAAAATCCCATGGACGGAGGAGCCTGGTAGGCTGCTGTCCATGGGGTCACTAAGAGTCGGACACGACTGAGCGACTTCACTTTCACTTTTCCCTTTCATGCATTGGAGAAGGAAATGGCAACCCACTCCAGTGTTCTTGCCTGGAGAATCCCAGGGACGGGAAGCCTGGTGGGCTGCCGTCTCTGGGGTCGCACAGAGTCGGACACGACTGAAGCAACTTAGCAGCAGCAGCAGCAGGCTCTGTTTTCTTTGGCCACAAAGGCATATCTCAGTCTTTCAAGTGTATTTGTGTCCAGAAAAGGACACTTGTTTCTTGGGAGAGACACAGACCACTATCAGGGTTTTGGGCTCAGATCTCTCTACTGGGTTTACTGGTATAGTCAACACTCTGTACAGCTTTCCACGGTGACTCTGTTTTGGGGGAATTTTGTTGATACTTTGAGTGATTTGGCAAACTAAGGAGACAAAGACCTCACAGATTCCTAATGGTGTGGGTCACTTTCATCCTAGAGGCTTGTGATGGACAGTCCCCAATAATCCCCAATTCTTGATATTCATAAATTTATGTAGACTTTCCTTGCACTGAATAGGGCTGACTTTGTAACTAAGAAACTATTACAGGAATAACAGACTTCTAAGCCTAGGCCATAAAAGACATTGTAACTTCTTTCTTGCTCTCCTGGACCACACGCTCACACTGGGGGAAGTAACTTGTCATGTCTTGGGGCCTCTTACAAAGCTCTGAAAAGGACTCCTACCAACAGTCCTGTGAGTGAGTCATCTGACAGAAGAACTTTTAGCCCCAGTCAAGCCTTCAGATGATTTCAGCTGTGACCTACATTTTGATTCACCCTCAGGAGATTTCAGAAGCCAGAAATACCGTTAAGCCACTTACCAAAGGCCTGACCCATAGGAACTATATAACTGATATATGCTTATTGTAAGCTGCTAAGTTTTGGGGTATTGCATAGTAATAGATAAATAATACAGTGCTTTTAGTATCTTATCTTTTACCTTTAGTAAAAGTCTGAGACCTACACGAGCTTGTGTTTGTGGTACTTTGGGGCAACTCAGGAATTACAATCATTTACAGTGTGGGTTTAAGTGGGCTTATGAGAGAATGACAAAAGCAGTAATGGAGAATGTCAGAAGTAGTCAACAGTGGAAAGAGGGCCGTAGAGCATATTGGCAGGGAAACATGAACACCTTCGAAAAATTCAGGTTAAGGAGAACTTCCCCTATTATATAGAGTGGAGACTTTCACATCTTATTTGGATTTTTAAGAGTATTGAAATTATTCTTTTTGTAAAAGAGAGCAGTTATCTTTGGTATATAAGAATTAACTCCAAAACTTAGTAGCTTAAAGCAAAAACAATTTATTGTGTCTCAAAAGTCTGTGATTGACTAGAATCTTCTACTGTTTTTGCCTGGGCTCACTCATGCAACTGTGGTCATCTGACAATTCAGCTGGGGTGAATTGGTCTAACATGGCCTCATGCACATGCCTAGGGCCTCATCTAGGATGGTTGGAATAACTAGGATTTCTGGGACTGTATCTTCATATGTTTTTACATCTTGGATTTCTTTTTTAAAAAAAAGTAATTTATTTTTATTCAAAGGATAATTGCTTTACAATATTGTGTTGGCTTCTGCCATACATCAACATGACTCAGCCATAGAAACCTTCCTCCCATTTCACATCACAACATGCCTGTCTAGGGTTCCAAGAGAATAAGCCTGGAAATCTCAATATATGGCTTCTGTTGCATCCCATTGGTCAATGCCAGCCAGAAGTCAGGCTCAAATAGCAAGGATGGGAGACAGACTCCATTTCCTGATAAGAAGATTGGCAAAGAATTTGTGGTTCAATTTAAACCCACTCCAGTGATGATGATCACTTCTTAAAAATTCAAGCACAACAGAGGAGTAAAAGAAAGCCTGAAAAATTTCACCATCCATAAATAAATAATGTTAACATTTGATGAACACCATTAGGAGTGTGTCTATATGTAAGATAATGAACAGATGGAATGATGGACAGATGAACAGTGGATAGCCAGAAAGTAATAACCCCTAAGAGGTGAGAATCACTTATTTTTATACCTACACATCAACTTTAAACAAGATAGATTCACTACTTGTTAAGAAAGATGAGGAAATAAGCTTTCTTATAATTCTTCCCATCTCTCTTTCTTCACTTATAGAGTTATTCTGATTTGGTCAGTCTATATATTTACTCGAGAGTCCCTTGGACTGCAAGGAGATCCAACCAGTCTATTCTAAAGGAAATCAGTCCTGGGTGTTCATTAGAAGGACTGATGCTGAAGCTGAAACTCCAATACTTTGGCCACCTCATGCGAAGAGTTGACTCATTGGAAAAGACTCTGATGCTGGGAGGGACTGGGGGCAGGAGAAGAAGGGGATGACAGAGGATGAGATGGCTGGATGGCATCACCGACTTGATGGACATGAGTTTGGGTAAACTCTGGGAGTTGGTGATAGACAGGGAGGCCTGGTGTGCTGTGATTCATGGGGTCGCAAAGAGTCGGACACGACTGAGCGACTGAACTGAACTGAACTGACTGATCATTATGATCCCAATTATTCTTATGTTGGATCTTCTTTATCTTTCACATCTATCATCTTGTTACCTTAATCTCTTTGCCTTTTTCTTCTGCATTTATGTTAACTGAAGCTTTTTACTATTACATTGATTTTCTTTTTACTGTTTCTATTTAGAGTCTGAAATGGTTACTTTGGTTTCCTAATCTTGTTCACATAGGTTTGCATCTCATTTATTTTTCCTTATTTGTGTGTTATGTTGCCAATGAGCTCTTCCTTTATTGAATTGAGAACTTTATTTAATACTTTTCTGGCATAAAGCACTCATAAGACATATACTTATGTTGTTTATATTATTTTTTAATGAATGCTACATTATTTTTTCTTTTTCTTGATATATCTTTTTCTTCTTAATTTAATCTTTTTTTTTTTTTGGTAACATTACATGTTTACATATTTACCACACCCTTCCTTTCTATTTGTTCTGTGTCACCTTTTCCGTCTTCTCTGATGTCCCTTTGCTTTCATTTCTCTGAGCCGTAGTTTAAGGACGAGGTGTTGCTCTCTATCCTGTTTGCTAGGGCCAAAGGACTGAGGAGAACAGGAGTACTAGATTTTAGTGAAGACTAAAGCCTCTCTGTGGTATCTCAGCATTCCTTTTCTTCGGGAATGCCATTAATTATCCTGTAGTAGGGCCCCTCTTTTCTCTGCCAGAGATGCATCTATTTTTGGTGCCCTTTGGCTCAATTCCTCAAAGTTAGCATAGTCTCTGAAAGATAAAATCCTGATGGACTTGCCCAACCTATTAAGGACCCAATGTAATATTAAGATAGCAAAAGGAGAATAATATAAACCTCTATTTTGGAAGGATAATATGAAATAAAAAATAAAATGTCCCTCTTCAAGAATAAAATGTCTTAACTAAAGGAAAGCTCTGTAGCAAATCACATGAAAAATATTTGTAGAGGCACTATAATAAAATACCTTTGCTGCACTGATAAGAAAGCTCAAGAATATAGACTATTTAATATCCAAGTTGCTAAACAACTCAAATGCTGACTAGTCAGATCAAGGTAAAACTCTAAAGTAAGATTAAAATTGACTGTGCTTTTACTTTCATCACAAGTAAAAAAGACTCTCCATTGATTTTCTTGATATTCAATATAAAGTGATAAGGGCTTTTGTTGACAAGTTATTTTTACATTGATCTTCTCATTACTCAAATGACATGTAATCCTTTAGTCTCAATGTTTGAGTAGACTTCAATATTTTGAAATGTTTTAATAATTGCATGAAATCATAAAATATGGCTGGTGAAAAGGTAATGATGGTTCATAATATATATACATAATTACTAATTTCAGACATAAATAAACTTGTAATGAATTCACCATACTTTGCTCTGCTTACTCTTTTTTCTGTAGTTCTCTGAGTCTTTTTGTTTTCAAACTCTATAATAATCATAGAGCATCTCCTTGTGTTGAGACATAATTCTCTGTTATAATTCTCACCTCAGCTGATTTTCTTGGATAGTGGTTTACAACAAGTTTGTGAAAAGTGTTTTGACAATTTCTTAACCTAACCCCAAAGTTAAGCCTAGATGGATCAAAATAGATGTAATGTTTGAAGAGAAAGAGAATGTCACATAAAAGATAACTTTGATTCTTCTACAATTAACTGATGCTGTGTGTTGTGTTAAATACACACTATCCTACCACAGGTTAAACTCTAGGCTGAAACTAAACTGATCTCTTGTGCTGCAAAATGAGTCAGAATCTATTATTTGAGAAAAAAAGAAATACATAGCTGATATCCATCATGGAATAATTTTGTGTCAACAAATAAACTCACCTGTACGTGAGATAATTGAGTCATGTGAAATTTGTTCTCTCATAAAATATATGCGTATTCTCATAGAAATGGATTTTTAATCAAATTAAATTGTGTCTGAATAAGTACAGTCGGTGTGTGAATTCCCCACCTCATCCTTTTTCTGTGAAGTGAAGACAGTGACGGCTTGGTGTCAGTTACCCGGGGTTTGTGTTCCTGCTAGGAAGTTATGAGTAATATTATATCTTGGACAAACTACTAACCTCTTTTAAGTGTTAGTGTTCTCTATTTTAAGAAGGGATGTAGTGTGAAATAAAAAGGGAATATGTATAATTAAAATGCCTGAAACAATTTGTAATGGTGATTACTAATATACTAAGTGTTTTTAATTTCTAACACATTTTGAAGATCCAGGTAATGATTAGAATTTGACTAGACTCGGAGGGCTTCCCTGGGGGTTCAGTTGGTAAAGACTCTGCCTGCAATGCAGGAGACCCAGGTTTAACCCCTGAGTCAGGAAGATCTCCTGGAGGAGGAAATAGCAACCCACTCCAATATTCTTGCCTGGAGAACTCCATGGATAGAGGAGCCTGGGGGGGTGCAGTACATGGGGTCACAAAGACTCAGAAATGACTAACACTTTCACTTTCATCCTAATGGATGTGGGGTGTATCTCTATCTCATTATAGACTACACATATAAAAATATAAGTATATACACACACACATATATAAATATATACACATAAATAGTCTACACATACAAATAAGTCACGGACTCTGCCTCAGTGAGTATACTATCTGAGAGGTAAGGAAAGGAATCCCCTGGAGGTCCAGTGGTTAGGACTCTACACTTCCACAGCAGGTGGTCAGATTTGATCCCTGGTTGGGGAACTAAGATCTTGCAAGGCACATGGTGCAGCCAAAACAAAACAAAAAAGCCAAAAAAAAAAAAAAGAAAAGGCAAGGGAACAGTGATGACTAACAGGCAAGAGAGCATGTGACTCTCAATTAAAAATATATCAAACTTGTCTACCTGAATCAGCGGCCTCTACCTTTGACTAAAAATTCTGCCTAAAGTAATAAGGATTCTCTTTTCTATGAATGATTCACATAATGATAAAAGATTGCTAGAGATGACAGAATAGTAATACAGAAAGGTGAGCACAAAGAACAAATATGGATGGCCTTGTGTGTGGTAGAAAATGCCTAAGTTTTGACATCAACTGAATGAATCTCGACTTCACTGTTTACAGAATACATTTGTGAGAGTTGGGGCAAATGGAATTCTCTTTAGAATGCAGCTTTCTAAAATAAAAACCACTCAAGTTTTATTAATGCTTATTATGTGCCAAGAACAGTGATGAAAATTTTCCATACATTAAAAAAAAAAAAAAAGAACAGCTGCTCTATTTGGAAAGTACTATGATTTTCTTTATAACTGAGAAAACTGAGGTGCAGGAAGGTTAAGTAACTTGCCTAAGATCACACAGCCAGTAAATACTTTCACTGTTATTTTCATGGAAACGGCATGACTCTGGAATCTGTGCTCCTAATCCAAATAATAAAAACTTAAACATTTCTTTCCCTCTAAATTTCTTTTTTCTAAATAAAGTTAAAATGAAATTGACTCAAGGATTTTAATAGCAAAACTATTTGGAGAATTTTATTGACTAAATTTAGGTCAACAACCATTCGGTCTAAACAGTAGAATATTCAAATAGAGCTCCTTCTCCAGACTTTTGTCCTCTTTAAACTTGAAACCACATTGTCAGGTTGGGATCTCAGCATAGGAAACTTTGCCCTCAGGTACTTTAAACAATGATATGTTGTAGTTATGCTCATCTGTATTCTCCTAGGCACTAAATTAGTCCCATAGGAAAAACTTACTTTCTTTTTAAGGTTATTGAATTACTCACTAGCTCCATGGCACAAAAAAGGCCTGATACCCAGGTGACTTTCCAGTCATTTATTATTATTTTGCTCACCATTAATAAAATATTTCCTCATAGACAGTATTTCAATAATCTTCAGAAAAGTCTCATTGATGTGGTAATGTTAACATTGTCCTTATTTTCAAATGAGGAAACTGAGGACCATGGGAGGTGTGTTACAGAGATGATTAGAAACAGTCCCTCCCCAAGGAAATTTACATTTCATGAAAATATCTGTGTTGTCACTAGACTTTGAGTCAAGCTCTCTGCTTGCTCCTGCCATGACCCCTCACCAGTGATGGTCGTATTCAGTGATAATGGAAGTACAGTTACATCTGTGACACCTTATTTGATAGCTTTTCCTTAAATGGGCAGGGAGTGTGTGCTGGTGGTATTTAGTCACTAAGTCGTGTCTGACTCTCTGTGACGACTCTCTGTGACCCCATGGACTGGGTACCCTGCCAGGCTCCTCTCTCTGTCCATGGATTTTCCAGGCAAAAATACTGGAGTGGGTTGCCATTTCCTTCTCCAGGGGATCTTCCTGACCCAGGGATTGAAACTGAAGGGAATGGGTTAAGTGATGCAGACTCCCACATGTGTCTACAACCAAAACAACAACAAAAAGGACATTTAGATGAGAAAGTAGGGAAAGTGAGTTAAGAAATTAATGAGGAAAAATAATTCAAACTATTCAACTCCCTGTAGGCCAAGTAGAAAAGGCAGTGGGTCAAACTATTTTCATCTTCAATTGGTTGTTCAGGACTTTTTATAGACAGCTAAAGTCTCATGAAAACATAAAATGAGTTTATTACACTTTTTTCAGTCTATCAGACTTCCTTCAGGCTCTAGGCACATGCTAATGATTGGGATAAAACCAAGTTTGAATGGAGTTCCTGCTAAACAAATGAATGGTGGAGACTGGAAAGTTACATGAAAGACAGCCAATTCTTCTGCAAAACCACACCACAATACACAAAGCCACAATGGTAACAATTGCATGCATCTGGGAAGAAGGTATAAACTAGCATGTTATGAGGAAATCAAGGGGGCTGGAGAAAGGGAGGAGGGTCACAGATGAAAAGAACTCAAAGGATGGAAGCAGAACCCTAAAAGAAACCAAAGAAAAAATAAAAGCAAATTCTAAACAGCTCCCCTTACAAATGACTTTCATATGCATGGTAAGACGTGAACTGAAAGAAAACAAATACCAAGAGATATAATAGACACATTATGTAACAAGGATTACTAAGGAGAGGCTAAAACCAGAAACAGATTTGGAATAATTTGGAGATGGAAAGTTTATATAAGAGAGAGACACAACAGGCTAGGGGGAATTATGCCAACATGGGTCAAGGAGGATATTGTGTCTGAAGGGAGAAAGAATGTCACATAATAAATAAGTTGGCAGTGGGACAAAATATATTTGGATGGAAATAAAAGATAAAAGGAATATAGAACTAATCATAGGAAATTACGATAGACCATCTGGGTCAGATAAAAAAAGGCAGCTCAGAATGTTTATGCAGATAAGGATGCCCAAGAAAAACAGGGTATGGTCTGGGATGGCTGATCTGGGATTGTAATACGACAGAGCGATGTGCTGGTTACATTCCTGAAGAAGACCATGGATTTGATTACAGCCCAGTTTTTGCATATTATTTGGAAGCCAAAAACCTATAAAACAGTGAATACACAAGGATCCAGAATGATTTGGGACAGCCTATCACTCAACAGTTATCTATCCCTTCATTTGTAATGTTTTGTAGTGTCCGTGAAGACTTGATGACCTTACCTTTCTTGTCACCCCACCACTCTGGAGATCTTCTATAATGTGACACTGTCTTTATGAACACCTTTCTTTGGGAAAGCATCCTTTGCTTTGGGAAAGCAATGCCAAAGACTGCTCAAACTACCACACAATTGCACTCATCTCACATGCTAATAAAGGAATGCTCAAAATTCTCCAAGTTAGGCTTCAGCAATACGTGAACCATGAACTTCCAGATGTTCAAGCTGGTTTTAGAATAGGCAGAGGAACCAGAGATCAAATTGTCAACATCCGCTGGATCATGGAAAAAGCAAGAGAGTTCCAGAAAAACATCTATTTCTGCTTTATTGACTATGCCAAAGCCTTTGACTGTGTGGATCACAATAAACTGTGGAAAATCCTGAAAGAGATGGGAATACCAGACCACCTGACCTGCCTCTTGAGAAACCTGTATGCATGTCAGGAAGCAACAGTTAGAACGGGACATGGAACAACAAACTGGTTCCAAATAGGAAAAGGAGTATGTCAAGGCTGTATATTGTCACCCTGTTTATTTAACTTGTATGCAGAGTACATCATGAGAAACACTGGGCTGGAAGAAGCACAAGCTGGAATCCAGATTGCTGGGAGAAATATCAATAACCTCAGATATGCAGATGACACCACACTTATGGGAGAAAGTGAAGAGGAACTAAAAAGCCTCTTGATGAAAGTGAAAGAGGAGAGTGAAAGAGTTGGTTTAAAGCTCAACGTTCAGAAAATGAAGATCATGGCATCTGGTCCCATCACTTCATGGGAAATAGATAGGGAAACAGTGGAAACAGTGTCAGACTTTGTTTTTTTGGGCTCCAAAATCACTGCAGATGGTGATTGCAGCCATGAAATTAAAAGACGCTTACTCCTTGGAAGGAAAGTTATGACCAACCTAGATAGCATATTCAAAAGCAGAGACATTACTTTGCCAACAAAGGTCCGTCTAGTCAAGGCTATGGTTTTTCCTGTGGTCATGTATGGATGTGAGAGTTGGACTGTGAAGAAGGCTGAGCACTGAAGAACTGATGCTTTTGAACTGTGGTGTTGGAGAAGACTCTTGAGAGTCCCTTGGACTGCAAGGAGATCCAACCAGTCCATTCTACAGGAGATCAGTCTTGGGTATTCTTTGGAAGGACTGATGCTGAGGCTGAAACTCCAATACTTTGGCCACCTCATGGGAAGAGTTGACTCATTGGAAAAGACCCTGATGCTGGGAGGGATTAGGGGGCAGGAGGAGAGGGGACGACAGAGGATGAGATGGTTGGATGGCATCACCGACTCGATGCACATTCAGTTCAGTTCAGTCGCTCAGTCATGTCTGACTCTTTGCAACCCCATGAATCGCAGCATGCCAGGCCTCCCTGTCCATCAACAACTCCCGGAGTTCACTCAGACTCACATCCATTGAGTCAGTGATGTCATCCAGCCATCTCATCCTCTGTTGTCCCCTTCTCGTCCTGCCCCCAATCCCTCCCAGCATCAGAGTCTTTTCCAATGAGTCAACTCTTCACATGAGGTGGCCAAAGTACTGGAGTTTCAGCTTCAGCATCATTCCCTCCAAAGAAGTCCCAGGGCTGATCTCCTTCAGAATGGACTGGTTGGATCTCCTTGCAGTCCAAGGGACTTTCAAGAGTCTTCTCCAACACCACACTTCAAAAGCATCAGTTCTTCAGTACTCAGCCTTCTTCACAGTCCAACTCTCACATCCATACATGACCACAGGAAAAACCATAGCCTTCACTAGACGGACCTTTGTTGGCAAAGTAATGTCTCTGCTTTTCAATATGCTATCTAGGTTGGACATAACTTTCCTTCCAAGGAGTAAGCATCTTTTTATTTCATGGTTGCAGTCACCATCAGCAGTAATTTTGGAGCCCAAAAAAGTAAAGTCTGACATTGTTTCCACTGTTTCCCCATCTATTTCCCATGAAGTGATGGGACCAGATGCCATGATCTTCGTTTTCTGAATGTTGAGCTTTAAGCCAACTTTTTCACTCTCCACTTTCACTTTCATCAAGAGGCTTTCTAGTTCACATAAATTTGGGTAAACTCCAGGAGTTGGTGATGGACAGGGAGGCCTGGAAAGCCGCAATTCATGGGGTCCCAAAGAGTCAGACAGGGCTGAGCGACTGAACTGAACTGAACTGAACTTATGAATACCCTGCCCAGATCAGTCTCCTCTCATACTTCCTGCTGTGGCTACACTTGTCCCAAGCCATTCAGGTCCAGTTCCTAAATTCATGCAGCTGAGTACCCTCATAAAAACGTAACTAGCCTATCCAAGTAGACTCTGACCATTTGTTCAGTCAGAGGGCTTTGGCCTGGGCATTATAACCAGGCATCCCTGGAGAATAGAAAGACAAAAAAGAGCCAACAGCTGGAATTCCAGCCCACTTACCCTTGAACCCTCTAACTGAAGTAACAACAGCATCCAGGAAATTGCGTTGCTTTGTGTGCTGTGATGATCCTGTTGACTTCCTGATGATATGGCCAAAATTCTAAGGACTTTAACAGCAAGGCTGAGAGATATATTTCACTTCATTCTGGGCTCCAAAGCCTATTCTCTGACAGCACATATTATGCTGTGTTATAGGTGAATATGGCTGCTTCCCACAATGTACTTGAAATTGCTGAGGTCAGAGACTGAATCTCTCATGTTCCACTTGCAGAGATTAGCATTCTGTCTAGTAATTCTGAGTGCTCACTTATCATGTAAAATGAATGAAATGATAAGGAGTGACTCAAAGGAATTAATCTGTAAGTAAAAGGTTTTAGGCAGTTGTACTGGCTGTAAGGAGGTAATTTGCCAAAGCACTGGCTGGGTAGATAAGGATAAGAAAGGATGATACCTACCTGGTGTCTTTAAGTTTGTTCCTCAATCTGGAATTCTCTGCTCACATGAAGACCAGCCTTGGACATCCCTTTCTGATCTAAGAATTAAAAGTTCAATTTATAAAGACTGGAAAGCTCAGTGATTCCAACATAGATGCTTCTTATGTATTTTTCTCATCACTTACATACAAATGTCAACTTACTTATAAATCTACTCCTTTGGGTCCCTAGCAATACCTAATCATCTTGCCTAGAACTCTATAGAAAATTTACATCTTGTAGAAAGTTAGTGTATATTTACAATATCTCAGCTTTGTTAACAACATGTTGTAGCCTAGTAGCTCCCAAAAGTTTCATCAGGAGCACCAGAGGAATGTAAAAAATAGAAAAGGGACTTCCCTGATGGTCCAGTGGTTAAGACTCCTCTCTCCCACTGCAGGGGGTCTGGGTTTGATCCCTGGTAATGGCACTAGATCCCACATGCTGCCAACCTTAGAGTCTACATGCTGCAACTAATACCTGGCACAGTCAAATCAATCAATCAATATTTTTTTAAAAAAGGAAAAAAAAAAAAAAAAACAACCCCCAAATCCCCAGATTCCTGGTTCCAGGCCTGGCCTCAAACTCCCTGTAATGAGGTTATAAAAGAATCTGCATTTTCATTCCCCAAATGTTTATAAAACATAACTTGATTTGGGAATTACATCTTTGACCAAATGCATTTATTAAACAAATAAAAAGTCAATTAGTTGGTTTAAAAATATCCCTGGTTATTAATAAGTTCTATACCATTTTTAGAGACACCAAAAAAAATCACTGATGATAGGTAGAGTTTTAGTTTAGAGCAAGATACAATAACCTCTGTTCACTGAAACCTTCACCCTTGAAGGAGTAGTGAGACTAATTAGTAGCTATAGTTCTTTTAAATGATAATTTTGTCTCTTATGTGGGCAATTACCGAATGAAATTCATTAATATTTAGCTATATCTTCATTCATCCTGAATAATGATAATGACCTATTAGCTCATTTTTCAGTAGCGCCTATGGGTAGGGAGGATGTGCATAGGACAGTACATGGAACAAATTACACTCAATAGTAACTGTCAATTTTTTATGCTGTCTGCTTACAGGATCTCTGAATGTGACTAGGCTGTGAATGAGCAAAGAGAGAAATGGAGGAAACAGAGGCACTGCATCAAGTTTCAGGGATGTTCAGACAGGAGAAGATTATGGCCAACTTTGGAGTAGTTCTGACTGAGACCAATTGCCTGCCACTGAGAAACCTTCACTGTATTTTATGAGTAAATAGCTGTGGTACAGAAAGGGAGGGGGCATTAAAAAAAAGGATTTAAAAATCTACAACTTTAAGGAGCTTTCTGTTTCTTCAGAAGGATAGTTATTAGCCATAATTTAAGGTAAAATGCAGTTGCTGGTATAGTAGAGGTTGGGATTGACATATACACACTTCATACTATGTATAAAAGAGATAACTAATGAGAACCTACTGTAGTACAGGGAACTCCACTTTGGTGGAGTGGTGAACTAGGCGAGAAGGAAATACAAAAAAGAGGGGATATATGTATACACATAGCTGATTCACTTTGTTGTACAGTAGAGATTAACACAACATTTTAAAGTAACTATACTTCAACTAAATTTTAAAAATCCAACCAACCAACCAAAAAAAGACAAAACAGCAGCAACAACAAAAAGCAAAAGTATCCCCAAAAGATGAAATTAGCTTAAAACCATACAAAAAAGAATAATGACATAGGCTTGATCCAGCAGATATTAAAACATATTATGAAATTATAGCAATTCACTATCTGTGATGCAGGTGCAAAAGTCAGACAGATAGAACAGAAAGAGAAAGCCCAGAAAAAGACTCTATCTGATATAATCATTTAACAGTGAAGGAGAGAAAGTAAATCAGTGGTGAAGGGATAGTGTACTCAACAAATAGTTCATAAAACATTACAAAGAAAATTTGGATCAAAAGAAATTAGATCCTTCTCTCATATCACCACTAAAATCAAGTTATTAAAAATGTTATAAGACTATGGTGAGATGGATATGGTTTTATACAGCTATTAGGGCAATAAACTAGACCAATGTTTTTTGGAAAGCGTTTTATAAATGAATTAAAGTTATTAAAATGTTCATAACATTCTGAATCAGTAATTTCACTTCTAAAAGTGTAAGTGAAAGTGTTGGTCGCTCAGATCGTGTTCAACTCTTTGTGACCCCATGGACTGTAGCCTGCCAGGTTCCTCTGTCCATGGGATTCTCCAGGCAAGAATACTGTAGTGAGTTGCCATTTCCTCTCAAAGGGATCTTACAAACCAATGGATTGAACCTAAGTCTCCTGCATTTCAGGCAGATTCTTTACTATTTGAGCTACAAGGGATAATGACACATTTACTTTTAGATACACACAGACATGTACACATAGATATATATATACACACACACATGTTTTTTCTCTACACACTCATGTTTAAGAATACAATTTTTTGTAAAATGTTTATTACAGTTTTATTTTTTAAAATAATGGAACTGGAAAAATAGTAGTTAATTGGAAGATTATTAAGTAAATTATATCACAAATTATGTTACTTTTTTTTAACTTGACCTAATCGACATTTTTTGATAGAGCACTTTACCAAAGAACAGCAGAGTAAACATTTTCAAACATGCCACATCCATCAAAATAAATCATACATTGAGCTGTAAAATGAGTCAATAAATTTTAAAAGATTCAAATATGTAGTATATTCTCTGACAACAGTAGAACTAACATAGAAATTAACAAGAGAGAGCTATCTGGGAAATCCCCAAATATTTGCACATTAAACAATGCACTTCTACTAAATAAGTATGTTGAAGAACGAATCACCAAAGAACTTCAATTGAATGAAAATGAGACCATCAAAATATCAAGATTTGTAAGATTTAGCCCAAACTGAACCTAGATAACAAATTATGTCACTTTAATGTAATGGAATAGAATGCATTTGTTAAAAATATATTTGTTGGAAGTTTTTATTTTTATTTTTTGGTAGTTTCTTCATCTTTCATATGTTAGAGCAAAAAGTAGGGAGCTATTCATTTCAACTATGTTAATACACAGAAAAAGGATTGGAAATGTATATTTCCAAAATATATATTCCAAAGTGTTACTTTTGTTATTTTAGGATAATCATAGTATGGATAGGTTCCTCCCTTTTAGTGTATTTCCTTTCCGAGTTTTCCACAATTGGTGCATTTTAGAGTAGATTCTTGACATGCACAGAAGACATATCCTAAAACAATAGCTAGCCTTTAAAATGCAAAGAACTTCTCTTTCTTAGACTTCTTTAGTTTCTCTTTATTGCTACCATTAGCACTATCAGTTAGCTTTCTTCTCTCAAAGAATGTTTCTGTTGTGTCCCCAGAGTTACTATATACTTGATAATAAGAAGAGAACACAAAAGCTACATTGAGCTCTGGATTCTGGGTGGTCTGCTAGCAGTAATAGCAGTAAGAAGTAAACTCTCCTCTATGTTTTCTAAAAATCCCATTCTAAGACACCCAATTAATAAAAGTAATAAAAATAATAGTGTTCTTTGATATGGACAACTGATATTCTCTGATTCTCATAAAAAGAGTGAATAAATGCATCTTTAGAAAGAGTTGCTATTTTTCTTGATCAAAGTTAAGGTCATGTTGGCCAAGCAAGCCCTCCAAATAAATTGCAGACCCTAAGCACCTCTGAGAGTAAAATTTGGGATTTTGCTAGGCTTACTCACTAAGCCATTTTGGTCTCACACCATCTTCAAATCACTCATGCTTAAAATTCACATCAGAGCAAAATGACCAACTACCAGGTCACAGAACCTGGGTATTTTTCTTAAATGAACAAACTCAAGAACAATGAAGTATCAAATGCCAAGACTATGTTAAAAATGGAGAGTGAGGGCAAGCTGTAGAAACAAAGAAAGAGATTGATTTGATGTGGAATGGAGGAAGTGTGATTTTCAATAAGTATTCACAGGTGCCAAAGGCCATTGTCTTTATTTGTCTATGAAAGTAACTATATCCTCAGTCTCCCTCACCTTGTGCTCTACAAATTCCTTCATCTGATGATAAAACTTTCAATATTATCAACTCAAGGTGTATATTTTCTATTGTTATGTTAAAAATCACCACGAAGTTAGCAGCTTAAATCACCACACCTTTATTATCTCACAGTGTATGTGGGTCAGAAGTCTGGACATGGCTTAGCTGAGTCCTTAGCAGGCTATAGTCCAGGTTAGCCACAGCTTGGTTCTCATCTGGAGACTCAATTGGTGATGCATCTCCTTAGGTTGGTGGCAGAATTAATTTTCTTGCAGTTGTAAGGCTGAGAATTTAAGTTGTAAATCATGACTTTAACTCTTTGTTCTTATTCAGACAATAAATTTAGTCTAGAGCTTTAATAATGGAAGTTCTGGAGGATAAAGAATTACTAAGAGGACAAAAACATGAGTCAATATATAAACATATCATCTCAATTTATAGTGGTTGACAATGACTTACTGAAGTTACTAATTCTGTAGGTGTTAAAGAGATGGGTATGATTTCAATACCTTATTTTCTCTGCTTACTTTAACTTATTTTTCTTCATAGGACTTATTACTGCTTGATAAACTTGTATTATTTCTTTATTGTTTCTCTCTCCTAGTAAGGTGTAATATATTATAGGCTCCATCCTCCAGTGTCTATAATAATGCCTGCTGTGTAAGTTCTCAATAAATGGATATTTAATAAATGAATAGATGTGCAATGAAAGATAAAATATATTCAAAGGGCAAAAAATATTATAAATAAAGACAGATAAAACCACAGGAAGACTGTTTTACTAAGAACTGAAATCAGTGTAATTTCTCTCTGTGTTAAACAAAGCGTGAACCATGTATACTTCCTAGCTCCTATGTTAGACAGTACTAGGATCAAGAGAATAACTTGGCTACCTGTTCTGGAAAGTACTTGCTTCTGCAGTATAAAACTGTGAACTAACTAACGTCATTACTTTAAGGCCCTCCTCTCACTGTGGATTGGAATTTAAAGCTTTTACATTAAAAAGCCAGCCCAATCCCAACTAGCTTCCTATCTTAAAAGACTTTTTAAAATCACCTCATCCAGCTCTGAAAGCTTATAATGCTCTTCTATAACTTCCCCTCTGACATGTTACCAGGACTCTAGCAAGTGTTCACTCTTCGCAGAGTAAGTCTAATAAACTTAGTTTTGCTTCATCAAAGTTGTCCACTGATGGTCTTTTTCAAGAGGTAGCATGCGACTCTTGAATTAGTAACTTTCGAGAGGTAGCAAGTGAGGGGGAAGCAGAATGTAACTGGAGCACACCTCAGGGTGGGAGGTAGTGTCTGGTTCTAGTGGTAAGAAGCAGATAACTGGAAAAAACTTGTTGGGGTCTGTATTAATAAAAGTCAAGAAAACAGAAACCTCTGTAGCTATTTCAAATAGAAGAAATTTAACATGGGGAATTGGTTACATGGGTAATGGATCGGTAGAGGAAGACAGAGAGAAAATGCAAAGGGAACGGCTAGTAACGTAGAGTTTAAGTAAATACATGAAGCAACTATGATCACTATGGCTGGTGACAAAAAGATGACGATGATGTTACCAGAACCCAGATGTGTAGAGTAGTAGGGCTCTGTGGCTATGCTGGAACCACAGAGAAGAGGCTTCCTGGCCGATGTTGCTACTATGGAGAATGGAGGATTGCCTGAGGGATAACAGCCACTTCCAGAGAAGGTTTTAGAAGCAGAGGAGGAGGGAAAATAACTTTTCCATTTTCTTGCTTTCTATATCCGGCCAGTGACGCCTACTAGAAGAAAAATAACAAGAAGCCAGCTGTCAAAGAATCCTGGGAAAAGTAGTATGCAGACCCTCAGGTTCAGAATTACAGAGCTGAATAGAGAAAAACAGATGTGGGCTGAAAGATGACAGGTGAACTAGGCACAGGACCAAACAGAAATGTAGATAAGGAACGTGGATTTTTAGAGAGGTTATAAGGATCTGTAATAAGTGTAATTATATGAACAAAGTATTGGGAAATAAGTAGGCTAGCTTTCTTAGTCCTACATGAAACTACTCCACCCCATTCCACTCAACCCACCAAGCCGTGAGCTTTCCTCTTTCTCCACACACCTGTATTGGAGAGAAGGTAGCTTTCTCCTCGGAGAAGGCAATGGCACCCCACTCCAGTACTCTTGCCTGGAAAATCCCATGGATGGAGGAGCCTGGTAGGCTGCAGTCCATGGGGTCATTGAGGGTCACACTCGACTGAGTGACTTCACTTTTACTTTTCACTTTCATGCATTGGAGAAGGAAATGGCAACCCACTCCAGTGTTCTTGCCTGGAGAATCCCAGGGACAGGGGAGCCTGGTGACTGCCATCTATGGGGTCGCACAGAGTTGGACACGACTGAAGTGACTTAGTAGTAGTAGCTTTCTCCTTCCTACCCCTATAACTCTCTCTGTGGTTAGAGGAGAAACCACAGGACAAGGAATAAGAAATTTTATGACACCACTACTCATTGTCAGTGAATGTTAGAGAGATTTGTTAGAAAGATTTGTAACGGAATTTAGGACAGGGGTGGTGGTGGGGGGAAATACATCATTTTTAGCATACTAATGGCCAGAATTATTCTTTCACAAGATGTAAGATCAGATATAAGATATAATATTGGGATGCACCTCTTAATTTTGCCTTGAGTGTTATTACCAAAATTCTGGGATTAAGTGACTCTCTTTCCCTTTGTTCCTGGAAGGGCAGGAAGTTATTATA
This sequence comes from Bos javanicus, assembly GCF_032452875.1. Taxonomy (NCBI): domain Eukaryota; kingdom Metazoa; phylum Chordata; class Mammalia; order Artiodactyla; family Bovidae; genus Bos; species Bos javanicus. Next base: position 81,345,077 of record NC_083870.1, read on the forward strand.
ATGAATCACCTTGTTGACTTTTCTGGTCTCCACCTGTGGTTTTTTTATTTTTTTCAGAGAACTTACTTACTGTTTTTTAAAATATGTATATACATTCCAGGAGTATAGCATTATAACTTGACATCTATATACACTATATGGCAATCATCACCACTAGTCTTGTTACCACCCATTACCATACAGTTGAGCCCTTTCATCCATTTAGCTTACCTTTTGTTAGATATATGATTTACAAATACCTTCTCCTACTCAGTAGGCTGCCTTTTATTCTGATACTGGTTTCCTCCACTGTGAAAAAGCATTTTGGTTTGATGTTGTTCCATTTATTTTTGGTTTCATTTCCCTGTGTTTTGATTCAAATCCAAAAAATATTACTAAGACTGATGCAAATGAGAATACTGCCTAGGTTTTCTTTTAGGAATTCAGTGGTTTCAGGTCTTACATTCAACTCTAATCCATTTTGAGTTACTTTTTTGTATGGTATAAGATAGTAGTCTAGTTTCATTCTTTTGTATGAGGCTGTCCAGTTTTCCCAACACTGTCTATTGAAGACACTATCCTTTCTCATAAACAAGATTGCCAAACCTCTGTCCAGGCTCACCAATAAGAAAAGAGAAAACTCAAATAAATAAATAAGAAATGAAAGTGGAGACATACCAACTGATACTGCAAAAATACAAAAAAGCGTAAAGAAATACTATGATCCATTATATGCCAGCAAATTCAACAACCTAGAAGAAATGGACAAGTTTCTAGAAACATACAGCCCACCAAGACTGAATCAAGAAGAAATAGATAATTTGAATAGACCAATTACTAGAAGTGAAATAGAAAGTATAATTTAGAAATTCTCTATTAACAAAAGTTCAGGACCAGATGGCTTCAAAGGTGAAGTCTACCAAACATACAAAGAAGAACTTCTACCAATTCTCCTAAACTCTTCCAAAAATTTGAAGAGGAGGGAATACTCCCCAAAACATTCTATGAAGCCACCATCACCCTAATACAAAACCAAAGAGACCACCCAAAAAACATTATAGGCCAATGTCATTGATGAATATAGATGTAAAAATTCTCAACAAAATATTAACAAACTGAATCCAACAACACATAATAAAGATTATACACCATGACTATGTGGGATTCATCCCAAGTTCACAAGGATAGTGTATCTAAAATACGAACCTATCTACGAAACAGCATCATGAACATAGAGAACAAACTGGTGGTTGCCAAGGGGGAAGGCCTTAGGGGAGTGATGTAGTGGGAAGTTAGGTTTAGCAGATGTAAGCTTTCATATATAGAATGAATAAACAATAAAATCTTACTGTATAACCCAGAGAACTATATTCCATATCCTATGATAAACAATAATGGAAAAGAATGTATTAAAAAAGAATGTACATATATACAGAGTCTTAACTACTCAGTTTAGTTCAGTTCAGTTGCTCAGTCTCATAACCTATTTTGCAGCTCTACTCAGTTTGGTATAGATTCTGAACTTTCTTGGTGCTCTTAAATTCCCCAATACACTGATGAAATGAGTTCTCAGAATGAAAACAACTAGAATGTGGATAAAATGTGACTGATCTTCTATTTGGGCTCACTGAACATTGTTGTTGCTGTTGTTTAGTTGGCTCAGTTCTGTCTGACACTTTATGACCACATGGACTGTATAGCCCACCAGGTTCCTCTGTCAATGGGATTTCCCAGGCAAGAATCTTGGAATAGCTTATAATTTTTCTCTCCAGCAGATCTTCCAGGCCCAGGATCAAACCTGCGTCTCCTGTATCAGCAGGCAGATTCTTTACCAATGAGCCACCTGGGAAGCCCTCCTTGAACATTAAGGTATAGTGATCAGAGCCAACCCTTGAGACAAAACACAATATATGGCAGCATTGTGGGTGGAAGCCCAGCTCTGCACTGACTAGTCGTGTGTTCTCAGGCAAGTCAGGATCAATTCTCTCCTCTGCAAAACACACCTAATAATATTTGTCTCCAGAGGTCATTTTGAGGAATAAATGAGTCAACATGGGCAATGGACAGTCCAAAAATACTAACCCCTTGCATTGTCCTGACCAATTAAATATTGTAATTGTTACTAAAAAATGTATTTGGTGGTTTACGTGTATTTTTCTCTTGGACAAAGTGCCTGATGGGTTCCGAAAGCAGCTGTCATCAAGTCTCAACCTGTTTGACATGAATGTTTAAAGATGCCTTATTTGGCTCCTGCTAACCTCCTCCAGTACATTTCCAGTGGGTGGCAAAGATGGCAAATAATACACTTTAATCCCTCTTATTTGAGGGGCAACGCCTTGTCATGGCACATTGGACTTGACATGTGGGTACACGGAAGGAGATTAGGGTGACTTGAACTCTCTCTAAAACTGTAACATCACTTAACTCTCTAAGGAACAGAACCTTGTTTGAATGGTGTTGAATTCTGTTTTGTTCACCTGTACTGGGAGAGCAGAATGATACACATTCCTCAGTTTTCTCAGACTCAGGCTGCCTAAAGATGAAACATGGGACTTTTCTCAATGATATCTACTTGCCTGCAATTTTTAAAAAAACTTTTCTACAGGCCCAGATCTGCAATTTCTTACTTTTTTTTTTTCCTTCTCGAAAGCAATGATCAAGCTTAAAATGAACAGTAACTGAACTGTTCATTTGTCCTAAATCTACCTTCCTCTGATAGTCTCATTGAATTGTAATTTTAGACTCGGAGAGGACTCAGCCTGAGACCCAGAGGTTAACTGCTTTTGCCTCTTATCTTTCCACTACCCTGGTCTCCCCACTTCTGTCTAGTGCTCTTTGCACTTCACCCACTACAAACAGAAAGTATTTAGAGGAAGCTCTACTGATGAAGACCCACTCCAGTGTTCTTCCCTGGAGAATCCCAGGGGCGGGGGAGCCTGGTGGGCTGCCGTCTATGGGGTCGCAGAGAGTCAGACACGACTGAAGCGATTTAGCAGCAGCAGCTACTGATGAAGAGACTGATGCACCAGAGTTCTCCTTCTGAAAATCAAAGCAAGAGGTGACTTCTCATTACCACCATTGACAACCACACCACCCTCAACCCCATCATTTCTCTCTTTTTTTTTAATGGAAAGTTTAAAAAAATTTTCTTTTTGGCTGTGCCATGTGGCATGTGACTGCAGCCATTAAATGAAAAGATGCTTGCTCCTTGGAGGAAAAACTATGACAAACCTAGACAGTGTATTAAAAAAGCAAAGACTCCACTTTTCTGACAAAGGCCTGTATAGTCAAAGCTATGCTTTCTCTAGTACGAATGTGAAAATTGGACCATAAAGAATGTTGAACACCAAAGAATTGATGCTTTCAAATTTTCATACAGAAGCCAGAGGAACATTAAAATGTCAGTTAAATCATGGCACTGTTGAGTTTAAAACCCTGTAATGACTCTCTATTTCATTCAGAGTAAAAGCCCAAATTTCTGCAGTGACCGACGGACCCTACGTATTCTCCTCGCCTTCCTTAACATACATTTTGTTCCAGATATGATGGTGTCTTTGCTGTCCCTTGAACAGTATGCTCCCAGTGCACTGAAACTCTTTCCTGTATTTGTTGGTTCATTCCTGTCGCTCCTATAAGCTTTACACAGCTATTACCTCCCTGAGACCTGCACTGACCACCAGTTTTAAAAGTTGCAAAGGTATCCCCAGCACTGCCCCACTTTCTTTCTCTCCATGGCACTTGTCGCCACTGTTTCTGTTTCTAGTAGAGTCTCTCTTCCTAGATGTAGATAGCTGCCTCTCCCTCTGTCCTCCCATGGGCTTTCCTGGGAGTTTGGACATGGCGTGGGTGGGAGGACAGAGCATGTAAGATGACTAATCCTATTGGATCAGGTCCTACCCTTTTAACTTTTTTACTTCTTAGAGGGCCCATCTCCAAATTCAGCCACACTGGTAGTTGGGGATTCAATATATGAATTTGGAGGGGGCGGGGGGCAGTACACCAGAATCAGGGCATGGATTTTTGTCTGTTCTGTTCACTGGCTACAAAAGTTCTTGTTATATAGTAGGTACTCAAAAATAATTGTTCAATGAAGGAATAAAATACCTAGCCCATAAGTGGTAGACAGCCTCTAAAATGGTTCCTGGTATCCACACCCTGGTGTAATCCCCTCTCCTTAGGTTATACCTAGCAACTCCCTTCTCAGAGAAGGCAATGGCACCCCACTCCAGTACTCTTGCCTGGAAAATCCCATGGACGGAGGAGCCTGGAAGGCTGCAGTCCATGGGGTCGCTAGGAGTCAGACACGACTGAGTGACTTCACTTTCACTTTTCACTTTCATGCATTGGAGAAGGAAATGGCAACCCACTCCAGTGTTCTTGCCTGGAGAATCCCAGGGACGGGGGAGCCTGGTGAGCTGCCGTCTATGGGGTCACACAGAGTCAGACACGACTGAAGCGACTTAGCAGCAGCAGCAGCAACTCCCTTCTAGTGCATAAAAAAGTTACAGAATGTCACTTCCTAGATTATGAAAGGACTCTGGCTTCTAGCTCTGTCCTCTCTTTCTCTCTCATTTGCTGATTCTGATAGAAACTAGTTGCCATGTGTGTGCCATGGAGAGGCCCACATGTCAAGGAACTGAGGGAAGCCTGCAAAAAACTTAATCTTGCTGACAACCACAAAATTGGAAGAGCATGGAAGATCTTCCCTCAGTCAAATTGATTCAAACCCATAGAAACTATGAAATAATGTTTGCTATTTTAAGCTATAAATTATGGGGTAAATTTTTTATGCAGCAAAGCCTAACTTATGTACCTAATAATACAGGAATGATGACCATGTCTAAAGAAACCTGAACACTTTATCTGGGAATGATCATTTGAAAGTCGAGCTGTCCTTATAGTTTGGTACCATTCAATTGCTACAGGCCTGTTGTTCAGTCGCCAAGCCATGTTTGACTCTTTATGACCCCTTGGACTGCAGCACACCAGGCTTCCCTATCCCTCACTATCTCCCAGAGTTTTCCCAAATTCATGTCCACTGAATCATTGATGCCATCCAACCATCTCATCCTCTGCCACCCTCTTCTCCTCCTGCCCTCAATCTTTCCCAGCATCAGGGTCTTTGCCAATGAGTTGGCTGTTTGTATCAGGTGGCCAAAGAATTGGAGCTTCAACTTCAGCACCAGTCCTTCTAATGAGTATTCAGGGTTGATTTCCTTTAAGATTGACTAGTTTGATGCCCTTGCTGTTCAAGGGACTCTCAAGAATCTTCTCCAAGCACCACAATTCGAAAGCATCAATTCTTTGGCACACTGCTTTCTTTATTGTCCAGCTCTCACATCCGTACATGACTAACGGAAAGACCATAGCCTTAACTATACAGACCTAGTCAGCAAAGTGATGTCTTTGCTTTTTAACACACGGTCTAAGTTTGTCATAGCGTTCCTACTGAGAAGCAATTGTCTTCCCATTTCATGGCTGCAGTCACTATCCACAGTGATTTTAGAGCCCAAGAATAGAAAATCTGTCACTGCTTATACCTTTCCCCCTTCTATTTGTCATGAAGTGATGGGACTGAATGTCATGATCTTAGTTTTTTTAATATTGAATTTTAAGCTGGCTTTTTCACTCTCCTCCTTCACCCTCATCAAAAGGCTGTTTAGTTCCTCTGTGCTTTCTGCCATTAGAGTGGTATCATCTCCATATCTGAGGTTGTTCATATTTCTCCCAGCAATCTTGATTCCAGCTTATAACTCATCCAGCCAGGCACTTTTCATGACATGCTCTGTATTTAAGTTAAATAAACAGAGTGACAATAAACAGCCTTGTCATAGTCCTTTCTCAATCCCGAACCAGTCTGTTGTTCCATACAAGGTTATAACTGTCGCTTTTTAACCCATATACAGATTTCTCAGGACACAGGTAAGATGGTCTGCTATTCCCATCTCTTTAAGTGTTTTGCACAGTTTGTTATGGTCCACACAGTCAAAGGCTTTAGCGTAGTCAATAAAACAGAGAGAGATGTTCTTCTGGAATTCCCTTGCTTTCTCTATGGTCCAGCGAATGTTGGTAATTTGATCTCTGATTCCTCTGCCTTTTCTAAACCCATCTTGAACATTTGGAAATTCTTGGTTCATGTATTGCTGAAGCCTGGCTTGGAGGATTTTGAGCATAACCTTATTAGCATGGGAGATGAGTGCAATTGTCCAGTAATTTGAAAATTCCTGAGTACTGGTCTTCTTCAGAATTAGGATGAAGATTGACCTTTTCCAGTCTTGTGACCACTGCTGGATTTTCCAAATTTGTTGGCATATTGAGTGCAGCACATAAATAGCATCATCTTTTAGGATTTTGAATAGCCCTGGCAATACAGGTGCTTTTTTCTTCCCATAGCACCCAGCTTGTAGGATCTCAGGTCCCCCACCAGGGATTGAATCTGGGGCCCTGCAGTGAAAGCACTGAGTCCTAACCACTGGACCACTGGGGAATTCTCTTCAGGAACTTCCTGTCTATATTCAAGGCTCTAAAGTAGGAGTTAGCAAACTGTGGCCCACAGGCCAGCTGTCTGCTTTTGTAAATAAAATTTTATGGATCACAGACATACTTATTTACTTCATAGATTGTCTACTCCTACATTTGTAGAATTGAGTAGTGGTGATAGGGATCATCTGGCCAGCAAGCCTCAAATTTTTACTATCTAGCCCTTTAAGAAAAAGTTTGTGTACTCAGAGACAAAGACTAATAAAGAGATCTTGATATCTCTGTCTGTAATGCTTTCTAAGAAGTATACCTTTTGCTCTCTTTTCCCCAATCTTTAAAAGCCCAGTAAGAGGGTCAAATACCTCCCACCTATACATGGAGGCAGGACTACTGAGTGGTTTAGAGCAGCAATCTTTACATTTTTTGGTGATAATCCACAGTAAGAAGTCAATTTTATATCACTACCAAGGATACCAGGTACATATACATGTGTGTGTATATATACACACACACAAACATATACATATAATTTTTTAAATGTATCATAAACCAATACTTATCCTTCATATAAGATATCTTCTGTTATTTTCTATTTTATTTCATGTTACTGCAAGGTGCTGGATTCTCCCACTAAATTGATCTTCCTAATGGGACTGCTGAATGGATGGGACTTCCTGGATGACCATCCTTGGTCAGGGTTTGGTGTGATGTCAGGACAACCTGCCTTCTAATCTCAGCTCTGACTCTCACCAGCTGTGGAATCTTGGAGGCAGAGGCCCTGATGCTCTGAGCCTCACTCTTCTCACTGGCAAATGGGAGAGTTACCTATCTTGGGGATCGCTGTGAGGGTGAACATGAGAAAGTCCATGTAAAGTGCTATGCCCTTGGCACATGGTAATACTTTCATAAAAATAACAACAAATCAACAAATGCCCTTGTCCCAGTTGCATATTACATTACTTTCGTGTCCTTCCAACTTTGTTGAGCAATAGAGAAAACCTCCAAAGGGACCCCTAACAGAGGACTGACAAAGTCTATGGAATCATTGTTCCTTTTCTGAGACTCAGAAATGAGTTATGTTGGCAAACCAAAAGATTCTGTACCAACTGACGTGAAATGCCTGCAGCCCTATAAACAGTGATCCTTTGCCAACTGGATTTAAGGAAACTCCCTTTTATTCAATCCCACAGCCATTATATTTGCTAAGCATTGAATTCCGCAGTAAGGTAAGTGTGCAACTCAAAAAGCAAACCACATGTAGATTATCCCAGGTAGAAAAAAAACAGTATTTCTCCTTACCCATCCTCTTTTAGGAAGGAAGATCTGGTCTTACTGTTCAAAGTCTTTCACATCTTTTTCCCAAGTTGCTTCTTATTCTCTCTCAGTGCCTCAGACTGCTGCTTTGTTTACATCTTAAAGGCTACTTCTCTCAAGAGAAGATTATAGGCACATTTTAGGAGGCAGGTGAGCCTGAATAAGAGCTTCCGTGCTAGATAAGTGGCAAAGAACCTGCCTGCCAATTCAGGAGACATGAGTTTGATTCCCAGGTCAGGAAGATCCCCTGGAGAAGGAAATGGCAACCAACTCCAGTATCCTTGTCTGGGAAATCCCATGGATAGAGGAGCCTGGCAGGCTACAGTCCATGGGGTCACGAAGGAGTCGGACATGACTTGGCAACTAAACAACAGCAACAAGCCTGAATAAAACAGAATTACGTTCAGAGTCTACTTTGCCCTGTTGTAGTCTCTCCCCCCGTGACCTTCAACCCCAGTCCTTTAAATGAAGCTATGATCTTGGTTTCAAATCCCCAAGGGTACCCTGAGAAAGCTTTATTAGGTTAGGGTTAAGCCTAATGTTAATTGTTGCACTAATTTTCATTCTGAATTACAGGGACCATAAACCCCAAATGGAGTTCAAAAGGAAAGGCTGGAGAAACAATCAGCTAAAGCTCATTTGCGGCCAAACTGACTTTACTCCCTTACTTCACCATCAGTCCTCCCACTTTAGACTCTCTGGAGCTGGTGCAACAACAGCCTGGCACCTCTGCTTTCTCAGGAGCAACCTCACAGCCAGCCAGACCCCTCTCCTTCGTGACGTCTTATCCAATTCCCCGAGTCGATCCAAGTCCCATCCCAACAAATCATTTCGTTACCACACCCTCTAGCCTAGAGAGGGAGAAGGTTTTTGAGAAAGTGAATTGTTTCTGAAGAACTTTCTAGCTGTGAAAATTCCTAGCTGTGGACTAGAATGTGTAGGGAGGGAGATGGGTGCCCCTCTAGGGACTGCTGCTCTTATTGTGAAACCTTCATTCTTTCCTCACCACCTAGTGGGACAGTTTCAAGAATCCCACAGTTTGAAGGTTTGTGGAAGGATCTTTGTTTTCCTCTTCTTTATCCCCTGTCCTCTTCCTGGAATAGGAGGAGGAACAGTAATATTCTGCTGTCTGTCCCTAGCTGTTCCCTTGTGAGTCTGTTTTCCCAGGCATAAGTGATCCACTCCAGAGATTCTTCTGTGTCCTTGCTGGGTTCCAGGACATTGTTAAATTCATGCAAAGCTTACATGATACAGAAGAAGACTTATCTGTCAGCCACTGAGTGACCTTGGGCTGGTCACCTTACCTTCATGGGCCTCATAATGTAAGATGACAGATTAATTAGCTTAGGTAGGGAATCACTAGCAACTCCAGTTACTTGGTAGTGGCTGCTGGGAGACTTGTGTAGAAAACATCGGTGGGGCCACATTTAGGCTTGATAATTGATTAGTGATATCTGCCACAGATGGGAGGTGAGGGAGAGTTGCCACTCCAATCATAGCAGCCATCTTTAAACTAAATGCTCTACTAATTATTCTCCATTTTTGATTCCTTTGATTCTAGATTCTGTTACTGAGATCTATCTCAGTTTAAGCTACATGTTTTAAGTGTTTGCCTCTGTGCCAATGAAATGAGGAGAAGGTACAGAAAAAATTTATCTTCTCGCCCTTTAAGTAATAAAGACCCAGAAATCTGATCTGCTTCTCTTTGAACCACAACACTTTAATTAGCTGCAGAAACTGGAGAAGATGGATTCTTTTGTTAGACACAGCCATTGTTTTCCTTGTCCTAAAATGGAGAAAATAACACTTAGATCCTTTTCATGCACCAGGCCATTATGGACAAAATTCTGACTTAATGAGTGAACTTCGAATATTAATTTAGTAAGACTGAAATTAGAGAACAATTTAAAGATTCTCATTTTGAACTGAGTACAAAGGAAAAATTAAAGTAATATATTTCTGTAGCTTTTTGAAATCATGAAAAATAATAGTAAGACAGACCATGGAAACTTTTCAGCTTCAATGACATGTGTGCCTGAGAAGAGTGGTTGAGAGGGCTGAACACCTAAATAGAAATAAAATAAACACCCACCTACAGAAAGCAGTAGAAAAAAGGGTAAACATCTGTTTGATAGTTAACATACATGTTATTCATGAATGACTAATGTTCAAAAATGTGGAATACGAGAGCATAATTGCCATAAAACTATTCAGAACAAGAGTTAATCTTGAGTTAATTTTGGTCTGGTGGTTTGAAGACACTCCAAAATTTTACAGTGCTGTGGATCCATCAAGTCAAACACCAGTGATCCCTACCCTGCAACAGAGGTCTTGGTGTTTGCCCTGAATCTTCCCTGACTTCGTATCTTGATGTACTTTGGAGAAATAAGGGGCATTTTGCTTGTCATTTTTCAAAAAAGTATCATGCAGAAAGAGGAAAAATTTTTACTGATTTGAAGTTATGTAGAAACAAACTGTGGAAAATTCTTAGAGAGATGGGAATACCAGACCACCTGACCTGCCTCCTGAGAAATCTGTATGCAGGTCAAGAAGCGAAAGTTGGAACTGGACATGGAACAACAGACTGGTTCCAAATCGGGAAAGGAATACATCTAGGCTGTATATTGTCACCTTGCTTATTCAACTTATATGCAGAGTACATCATGAGAAATGTTGGACTGAATGAAGTGCAAGCTGGAATTAAGATTTCTGGGAGAAATATCAATAACCTCAGATATGCAGATGACACCACACTTATGGCAGAAAGTGAAGAACTAAAAAGCCTCTTGATGAAAGTGCAAGAGGAGAGTGAAAAAGTTGGTTTAAAACTCAACATTCAGAAAACTAAGGTCATGGCATCTCCCATCACTTCATGGGAAATAGATGGGGAAACAGTGGAAACAGTGAGAGACTTTATATTTTTGGGCTCCAAAATCACTAGAGATGGTGACTGCAGCCATGAAATTAAAAGATGCTTGCTCCTTGGAAGAAAAGTTATGACTGACCTAGACAGCATATTAAAAAACAGAGACATTACTTTGCCAACAAAGGTCTATCTAGTCAAAGCTATTGTTTTTCCAGTAGTCATGTATGCATGTGAGAGTTGGACTGTAAAGAAAGCTGAGTGCTGAAGAATTGATGCTTTTGAACTGTGGTGTTGGAGAAGACTCTTGAGAGTCCTTTGGACAGCAAGGAGAGCCAACCAGTCCATCTTAAGGAAAATCAGATCTGAATATTCATTGGAAGGACAGATGCTGAAGCTGAAACTCCGATGCTTTGGCCAACTTATGCGAGGAACTGACTCATTGGAAAAGACCCTGATGCTGGGAAAGATTGAAGGTGGGAAGAAAAGGGGATGACAGAGGATGAGATGGTTGGATGACATCATTAACCCAATGGACATGAGTTTGAGTAAGCTCCTGTAGTTGGGGATGGACATGGAAGGCTGGTGTGCTGCAGCCAATGGGGTTGCGAAGAGTCAGACACGACTAAACAACTGAACTGAACTGATTCCTTATAACAGGTTTACTGTAACTTTTATTAATAGAATATCCACATTTTCAATTTAATTTTTTCAGGGAGTGTCCTTTATAAAAATCTATCATTGTGATGTAGAGGTGCATCACATCCAAACAATAAATGCATATTACATTGCCATGATGTGAACAAGATGTTTGTCCCATATCCCCTCACTAAAAAATGACCCACAAAGGCATGAATGTTCTCTAGGTGTGTACTGTAGGTTCAGAGAATGGAGCAGAATTAGCTTTACAGGGCCTGGAAGATGGGATCTTTCCCTGATGGGCTCTTTGTCACATAATTCATGGTCTACTTGCATTGACATCTTTAGCCTGAACCATTCTCTGAGTTCTAGAACTTCTTATCTACTCCATGATGATTTAACATAATTTTATATTATTGGTATTATTTGGGCCAGAAAGTTTGTTTGGGTTTTTCCATAAGCTGTTATAGAAAAACCCAAACTTTCTAGCCAACCCAATATTGTGGAGCCTAGTACATGTCATCCCAGGGACAGGGGAGCCTGGGGAGTCGTCTATGGGGTCGCACAGAGTCGGACACGACTAAAGTGACTTAGCAGCAGCAGCAGCACATGTCAAGAATTAGGGGTGCCAAAATAAATAAGATAATGGATGAGATGGACATATAATTAGACAAGCAAACAAGCTGGTAAGAGGGAGGTAAACATACAGTATGGTAGGCAGCACAGAGGAGGGGTGGCCACTCTGTGTAGACTCCGCGTAATGTAACTATGTCTCAACTTGAATTCATTAATTCTGTCCCTATGGGGTCGCTAAGAGAGCGACTTCACTTTCACTTTTCACTGTCATGCTTTGGAGAAGGAAATGGCAACCCATTCCAGTGTTCTTGCCTGGAGAATCCCAGGGGCGTGGGAGTCTGGTGGGCTGATGTCTATAGAGTCGCACAGAGTCGGACATGACTCAAGTGACTTAGCAGCAGCAGCAGCAGCCAGTCATACTTTAAGAAACTAAAAGCCATTGACATGCAAACTATGGAGACCTGATAAGATCTGTGAGAACCCAAGTTCCTTCAAAGCAACCCATTATTATAAAGTCCCTGCAGGTGCCTCAGAAGGCCAGATGAAGAGGGAAAACTATGGAATAAGTTCAGAAAAACTGTAACTTTAGTTCTGACTCTGCCTGTAATCGTATAACCTAAGGCAAGTTACTTCACCTGTTTTTCTGTAAAATTACAACTTGGAAGGGAAAAAACGGGGCTTGGTCACCTAGGAAATAAAAGTATCTGAGGCAGACATTGGCAGTACTCAACCACTGTTTAGGAGAGGACCTTCACCAAAGGGCATCCGGGAGATAGTCTCTAGACTTGTGATACATCAGCTTCCACTATCTCGGTGGTTCACAGCCTTGGCTGTACTTTAAGATCGCCCAGACAGTTTTTGAAGCTATACCTATGTTCAGGGTGAAACCAGAACAGTTAAACTCTCCAGGGCTTACAGCAGTGAGCACTGAATACTTGACTTGTGACATCATGTTCACCAAGCAATCTTTTCTGATTAATATTTGGCTACCTACAAATATTTAACAGGGAGGAAAATGTGCTGGTCAAAATGGCTTTGGATATTTTTGGCCGTGTGGCATTTATAAATCTCACTGTGAATTCATGAACTGGCCTTTTTTTTTTTTCTCTGTATCCATCCTGTGAATGGAGTTAATGTCAACTTCTGAGAACAGGCCTGCTGTCATTGTGGGAACACTTCACATGTCTAAGCTGGCAAATCTGTGGCCAGAGGCTGGCTCTTCCTGGAGATCACAGGAAGCTGATGAATGCCAAACAGGCCCCTCGGGAGGTGGGGGCTGCTACCTGTTCCCACGAGAAAAGCGTGTGTGTCCGTGAATTGCTTCATGTGTGGGCAAAGCTAGTGAATGTGTGCTGCCCTTCCCATACCTTCGGGCACTGTTTCCCTTTTTATTCTTCTTTCTTATATAAATAACTAATCTTTTCTTTTAAAAAGAGAAGACCTGGACTATTTAATCTGTAAGATTGCCCTCCAGCAATCATCATCTATGATTGGCTTTAGTATTTCTAAAGAGTATTCTCAACCACTCCTCTAAAGAATCTGATTTTCTGCCTAAGTTCCTAGTCATTTTATGATCCTCTTTGTAAATATTATATTTTTTAAAAAGGGCTTCCCTGGTAGCTCAGCGGGCAAAGCATCTGCCTGCAATGCAGGAGACCCTGCTTTGATTCCTGGGTTGGGAAGATCTGCTGGAGAAGGGATAGGCTACCCACTCCAGTATTCTTGGGCTTCCCTGGTGGCTCAGCTGGTAAAGAATCCACCTGCAATGAGGGAGACCTGAGTTAGACCCCTGGGTTGGGAAGATCCCATGGAGAAGGGAAAGGTTACCCACTCCAGTATTCTTGCCTGGAGAATTCCATGGGCTGAACAGTCCATGGCTTTACAAAGAGTCGAACATGACTGAGTGACTTTCACTTTTCATCTTTTTAAAAAGGAATACACTACCTTGTTCTCAACCTGGGCACTCAGCATCCCGCCTGGTCACAACAGAACTCATTAAATGCAGTTAAATTAATTTTGCAAAGGCATAATTCACATAATTGCCAAGGATAGATATATATGTGGAAATTGTTTCTCAAGATAAAATTCAAACATCTCAGTATTATCAGAATTTGTCCTTGTCCTAGAGGGACAATAGCCTGAGCAGGTTTTCCCTTCTAGATGATAAAGCTATCTTTTTAGGAAAAAACTATGGTAAAATAGACACACCACACCTTTTAAGTCATTTTCAAGGATTCTGTTCAATGGCATTAAGCACATTCACACTGTTTTGCAGTCATCACCACCAAAGCTCTTCACATTTTTCACCTTCCTGAACAGAAACTTTACACCCAATAACTTCCCTTTCCCGTGTTTCCACAGCCCCTGGCAATCATCATTCTACTTTCTGTCTTTATGAATTTCACTAATTTAGGTCCTCATATAAGAGGAATCATACACTATTTGCCCTTTTGTGACTGGCTTATTTCACTTCACATAATGTCCTTAAGTTTCATCCATGTTGCAGCATTTGTCAGAATTCCCTTCCTGTTTAGAGCCAAGTAATAAATATTCTTGTGTGTGTGTGTGTACATATCACATACTGTTTATTCATTCACCCATCAAAGGACATCTCAGTTGTTCCTACCCAATTTGGTCACTGTGAATAACGCTATATGAACATGGGTGTAAAAATTGTTTGCCTTCGTTCCTTTTGGATGCAGACTCAGAAGTAGAATTGCTGATCGTATGGTAATTATATATTTAATTTTTTCAGAAACTACTGTATGGTTTTCCACAGTGGCTGCATCATTTTACATCCCCACCAGCAAAGCACAGGGTTCCAATCTCTCCACTTGCTTGCCAACAATTGTTATTTCCTGTTTTCTGGTCATAGCCATTTAAATAGGTGTGAAGCACTACCTTCTATTGGTTTGATTTGTGTTTTCCCTCCTGGTTAATAATGTAGAGCATCTTTTCATATGCTTGTTGGCCATCTGGATATCTTCTTTGGAGAAATGTCTATTCAAGTCCTTTGCCCATTTTTAAATCAAGCTATTTCATTTTTTGCTATTAAGTTGTAGAAGTTCTTTGTATAGTCTAGATATCAATCCCTTATCAGATATATGATTTATAAATGTGTTTTCCCATTCTTGTGAGCAAGTTTTTCACTCTGTTGATAGTGTTCTTTGAGGCACAGTTTTTAATTTTGATGAAATACAATTTATCTATTTTTTTCTTGTTGTTACCTGTGCTTGGTGTCATATTTAAGTAATTATTGCCAAATCCAATATTATGAAGATTTTTCCTTACATTTTCTTCTTAAAAGATAGATAATTGATCTTGGCCAGATTTCTAGATAGTTCTTTAAGCGCAAGCTTTTATTTGATATTTATAACAATTGGTATCCATGACTGTTAGGTGGGGCTCATCCTGGACTCCAGACTTTACTCCTACCAGATACAAGATTACACAAGTTTTTCATGTCTGGATACCTTAGTGGTGTTGGTTCTCAGTTTTGGATGTTTTTGCTGTTAAAATGGCAAGGCTTTCAAAGATCCCTGATTAGTTTTGCAGAGGGAAGTATGCACTATTACTACCTTTTCATGTCCTGTATTTCACACACTCCCTTTAGCACAAGCTTGCCTGCCACACATCACAGAACATAATGTGAGTTACGAGTCCCCAGCTGAAAACTGGAGTGTGTAACTGCATCACGGTCCATTTCCAACCTGTAGATCCAATCTCCAAAGAGGCAACTGAAAAATGTCCCTATGGATTTCAATATAATATAGTGTTGATATTTTTTCCTCTTAGAGCTTACAGCAACTAAAGATTACATTGAAACTTTAAAGGAAGAGAGCAGTAAGAAATGGGCAGACAGTTCCCCAACAGGTTTCTGACAGGACTTGGACTTAATTATTTCACAGTGACAGTAATGTAACCGAAGGAGGGGAGAGGGAAATCATTAAGTACAGATTTGAAGACCTTGGGGATGATACTACATGTAGGTAGTTTTAAAACTGACTTATGCCTATCACTCCGTTCCTTGGCAACATTGTTACCTAGATTATAAGTAATACCAATGAAATGTTAATAAATACTGGAGTGCCAGCTCATCTGGCAAAAAGGTGTCAGTTTAGTTGGGGCTTATCTGCATAACAAAAACTGCAAAATGATTAACTCATATGACATCTTTTCTGTTCCTTCTGATTAAAAAAATTGTTTTATTATAGCACTAACTATATTTTAAGGAGTAAAAAATGATGGTTGGATTGATTAATTCTGAATACTGGATTTGTGACATAGCATATAGTGTTACAAAATGACAGCTACTTGTGTATGTATCTGTGTGAGTTTCTTGAGTTGTGAACCCTTTTTTTCATTCATCTTTATACGGCAGGACCTGGCATACAGTAAACACAAAATCAACTTACTTATTCAACAGGCTTTTTTTTTTTTTTTTTTGAGGCCCACTATATACCAGATGCTAATACGGAGATATTTATCCTGGAGAAGCTATGGTTAGTAAGAGTGACAAGCATCTATTATCAATCAACAATAAAAATACAGTTGCAGTCATAAATGTTAAAATAATGAGCTGGTGTTGATGAATATAAGCATTAGAATGTGCAGTGGCTAGTGCAGATTAGTTTACAATTCTTTGTGTTTGGAGATACAAGTGCCAGGTAGAAGTCAGATCTGTGTCTTCCCACTGGCAAACCAAGTTAGAAAGCTCACTGTGTCCTCTCCCTGAAAGAATTCCAGGAGGAAAGGCCCATGAACAGTTGGGCTTTGCAGTTTATGTGAAAGCCTTGCAGGCTGTGGGAAACGCTCAGGGAAGTCTCATCCTGACCTCTCAGATCTCGCCACAGTGGCTGAGGGATTGTGATGAGGTCTCCAGCTCCAGGAGTTTGCTTTGAAAAGTTTTGCTCTCTGCTCTCCTGCCAGCTTGCAAGCTGGAGATGTCTCCTGCTGAAAATAGAAGCAGGATAAAGAGATGGAAAAGCAGAAGGTAGAAAGGGGCTGAAGGGGAGTTACTCCTAAGGGACCCAAGATAGAAAGAGAGGGAGGAACTGAGAGCAGGAAGGAGGCACTCCCTTTGATTTGCGGTGTCCTTTCTCTGCTAGGAATTCCCATGCGCTGCTACTGATATCTCCTTTAATCATCCCCACGACATTGTGAAGGTATCCACTATTATTTCCAATTTCACACAGACAATCATTCATTCATTAAATATTCATCCTCCTCTCTGAGATAGTGAAGGACAGGAGAGACTGGTCTGCCGCAGTCCATGGAGTTGCAAACGACTCAGTGATCGAGCAACAATTTCTCTGTGAGGCCCTGTGGGCGGGAGGCCAGGAGACACTGTGTAGGTTCTATTAGGGGAAACCGAGGCCCGGGGAGGCAGGTATGGAGCTCAGGGCTGCTGCTTCGTAGCGAGTTTTTCACATCGGGCCAGGTTGGCACTGGAGTAGTCCACTGGTGTGATTGGACAGCCTCCTCAACCGGTTCAGGCTAGGGGGTCACCAGGATGGCGGAAGTGGCAGGGTACTGACTTCACTCCCATCTACCAGGCTGTGCTGCTGGCTAGGGGCAGGCCCAGGCGCCATGCAGGGAAGAATTTCTCTCCTACTTGTGAAATTACTCTGATTGAAGCCAGGGAGATTTACAACCTACTGAGATCTGGAGCTTGAATATCCAAGGAGGGGCATATGAAAAAGAACGGAAGTCCAACAGATTCTGTGAAATTTTATGATTTCATTTTCATTTCAAAGCTTTGAGAAGGGTTGGGTGGAGGAGAGGGCAGCAGTCCTCGGGAAGGCCCCTCCCCCGCTATCCAGCCGCAGGAAGTGAGCCCCGGGGGCGGGGGAGGGGGCTGGACCCAGAGAGAGGGGTGGGAGAGGTGTGACCCCCCGGGTTTTCTTTTGGAATCTGAATTGAAAAGACAAAACAAAATTGAACCCAACAGTTCTCGCCACTGTTGTTCCTAGAGTATTTGGCCATTGCTCTCCAGTTGGGATCAAAATACTGTACTTTTGAGTATTATACACTTAAGCATTTTTTTTTTTTTTAATAGTCGCTAAATCCTGTCTGACTCTTTGCAACCCCGTGAACTGCAGCACGCGAGGCTTCCCTGTCCTTCACTCCCTTCTGGAGTTTGCTCAAACTTCTGTCCATTGAGTCAGTGATGCCATTCAACCATCTCATCCTCTATCGTCCCTCCTCCTCTTGCCCTCAATCTTTCCCAGCATCAGGGTCTTTACAGTGAGTTGGCACTGTACTTGTATTAAAAATGAGTAGGCATAGGCATAGGTAGAGAGGGTGGTAAAAAGGAATTAATAAAGAGCTGTGGGTGAATATGATAGGGGTTGAGTCTGGACTCAAAGATGAGATAGATCCAATTCTGATACTTCTATAAAAGTTAGAACCTGTTTCCCATCGTAATGGGAATAATAATTCCCACCACAGAGGGTGTTTCATATATTTAAATGTCTCTCTTTTGCTTGCCATTCTCTAAAACAAATTAGACCATGCCACTCATGCTTAAAGCTCTCAAACATTCCCTCATTATACTTGGGATTAAAAAAAAATGTTAAAAAGCTTAACAAGCCCTGACACCAATACAAATCACATGGATTCTCAGCAGTCCTACCCATCACATGCTGCTTTTCTTTTCATAAAATTATCATTACTTGTGGATTATACAGGTGTTCTCTTAGTTATTGTTTGCCTCTCCTATGGAAGTACAGTCTCTCAGAGAACAGGGATTGCTGCTAATTTTGTTCTTTAATCCACCATATAATCACATGATACCTGGAACTTAAGTTCAAGAAATATGTTTTGAACAACTTAATGAATGGATGAATGAAATGTGTCTGGTACACAGTAAGCTGTCAATAAATGGCAGCATTTTCTATCCCTATTGTTAGTGGTAATGAGAAGTGGGGAAGGTGGACCTCCTATACATGAAACAGCTGGAGTGTTAAGCAGCTTTACTGTTCAAAAGTGCTTTTGCAAGCAGTGTCTCATTGTCATCCTCACACCAATCTTAACAGGGAGGCAGGCCAGGTGTCCTAATCCACATTTACCAACAAGGAAACTGAACTATAGAAAAAAATGTTCAGCTTCCAAGTCCCATAGCCAGCTAAGCAAGATCAAAGTGCTGATGCTCGAATGTTCCTGTTTATGTGGCCAGAAGGAACCCCAGAGCCACCTTCAGCACAATGCCAGGCAGAGCAATCACCCATCTCTGGGCCTTCCTTCTGATCTGGGGGAGAAGAGAGGTGTGGCCTTCAAGGTGACAGGGGATATTTAAGACTTAAGGAACTATCCTTCTAGCCACCTTCTCTGTAAAAATGTTTAAAAAAAAAAAAACAAACCCAAACACAGTAAAGCAGAAATGCCAAATGCTGCCTGACAGTGTTCAAACTCCAGAGCCTCTGCCTAGAGACAGCTCAGAAGGACACACAGACACTTACATTGTCAACAGAGGCAGCAGGTGAGCAGAGGTGGATGAAGACTTCCTGAAGTGGGATTGGAGTTGTGAAGCAAAGCCCTCTGCCCTGAGCCCCCAGATCCTCCCAGTCCATCGTCTGGGACCCTTTACAGTCCCCCTCCTCTTGAAGGAACCATCATTCGGTGGTTGTGTTACTGTTCTATGGCTGCTATAGCAAATCACCACGAACCTGGAGGCCTAAAATAACACATTTGTTCCTGCTCAGTTCTGGAGGGAAGAGGTCCATAATCAGTTGAGATCAAAGTGTTGGCAGGGCTGTGCTCCCTCTTGGAGGCTCTAAGAGAAAAATCTCTTGCTTGCCTCTTCTAGGTTCCAAGGGCTACATTCCTTGGGCTGTAGCCACATCACCCCAATTTCTGCCTCTGTGATCACAGTAACTTCTTTTCTGCAGTCAAATCTCCCTCTGACTCTCTCTTATAAAGACACTTGACTCTGTTTAGAACCCACCTAGATAATCCAGTGTAGTCTTCTCCTCTCAAGATCCTTAACTTAATCACAGCTACAAAGTTCCTTTTTCCATATAAGGTCATATTCACAGGTTCTAGAAGTTAGGATTTTTTGATCTTTGGGGAGAATTTTAGGTTAAAACAATACATTGGAAATCACTTTCTTAGCTAGGTTCCTCATTTGACAAGTGAAAAAACTGATGCCCAGAGAGGAGAAAGTCCAAAGTCACAGGACAGGTCCAGAAAATGCTGTATTTAAGAAGCTGGGCCTTGGTATCTATCTATCTAATGGAATATTACTCAGCCATAAAAAAGAATAAAATACTGCCATTTGCAGCAACATGGATGGAACTAGGTAAGATCACACTAAATGAAGTTAGTCAGAGAAAGACAAATTTTCTATGATATTACTTATATGTGGAATCTAAAAAAAACAATACAATGAATCTCTACAGAAAACAAACTCACAGACATAGAAAGCAAACTTATGGTTACCAAAGGGGAAAGAGGGTAGGGGAAGGCTGAATTAGAAGTACAGGATTAACAGATACAAACTACTGTACATAAAATAAATACTCAATAAGGATTTTCTGTATAACACAGAAAACAACATTCAATATTTTATAATAACATAATGTAAAATATTGGAAAATAATATATATATACACATACATAACTGAATCATTTTGGTGTACACCTGAAACTAAGTATTATAAATCAGCTATACTTTAACTTTTTAATTAAATAAAAAGAAGGTGGGCTTTTCTCTATACCATACAATTGTGATTCTAGAAAAGCCATTTTAAAAGGAGGATTGGGAATAGCCTGATGTATATATCATATTATCCATTCATTTTGAAATTCTGTTTTATTTTTGAAGAGAGGTTGGACATTCCACTACTTACCCAGCATGCTCTCTGAAAATTTCCAAAGACAGGAAGATGTGTTAACCTATTTTTTCCCTGTGGTGGGTAATTAGTCTGGGCTCTTGAAATCCTATACAATGGCCTACTTTGGAGAAGCAGCTAAAAGCAGCTCTACCTCAAACCTATTCCCTCATTTTCACAGTGTGAGTACATGTGTGTGGGCACCCGCGCAAATATGGAGGAAATGACGAGTCACATAGAAAGTCACTGCTGTGTGTGCAGACAGAGCCCACCAGCTGGGAGGCAGCCAAGACGGAGGAAACGCAGAGCACCTGCAAGGCACCCCTCCCAGTGTAATCACAGCTACATGTATATGCACAGCTCACAGGCCACACCAGAAACCCACTCCCTACACGCAGGCTTGGCGGGAATTCCCAGTTCTGTGGAAGAAAAGGCACTGAAATGTCTGTCCTGTCTCTATCATCGTCCATGTCACCACAGCCCTCCCTGTCCTAGATCTCACCCCCAGCTGCACCCTCCCCATAAGAGCCGTAAAACCAACCAGACAGGAAGCCCTGCCTCTCTTCTTTCCTCAGGCATTTTGCCCAAGACCTCCTCCTTCTCTTTTATTTACCAGCCTGTCATCCTCATTTTTCTTGATTTTATATCCAGCCTCTTGATACCTGATTTTGGTCCTTTCTTGGCTTATGTCTTAGTTTGAGTTTTTCCAGGAGAGTTAAGCCTGTAGTTTAGGTGAGAGATGCAGGTGTCTTTGGTAGGAAGGGAAGACAGACAGCAAAGTGTGCCTGCTGAAGTTACACAATAAGGTAACTGGATCATTGTCCTGCAGGGTTGCTCTGGGAAACAGTGCAAACCACATACCTCCCCAAGGAGAGAGGGAGCTGCAGTATTTATACACCAGTTCCAGATAGTCTTAGGTGAGGGCTATTTCTGGGGGCTGAGAATTTCCCAGAGCTCTTGTCTGCCTTTCACAGGCACATTGCAACTTTACGTGATGCTGGGAAACGAAGCCTTCAGGCACAGGGATGCAGATGCTGTCAGTTGGAAGGTGCAGGGTTTGGGAGATCTGGATGGGCACTGATAGTGTCTGCCACAGGTTGCCAGGTTTGGCTCCTTCCTCAGCTTTCTATTCCAGACTCAAGAGAGTCCCATCACACAGCTTCTTTGATATTTTAGAACTTGGAAATGAAGAGGCAGAGTGAGTGTTAGTTCTCTGCTTCTGAGGAGCACTATCTCCCAATGTTTGAATAAACCCAGGCTGCTATGGGAAAAAGGAGGCCAGCACACCAAGAGAAATAAACCCGAGTGGAGGAGAGTCTTCTGTTGGGTTCTAACCCACAATTCCAGTTGCCTTGAGATCCAGCTAAGTCCCCCTCTCGGAGCCTTTCAGGAATTCGCCTCTTCTGCTTAAGCTATTAGAGTTGGGTTTTTTTCAAACTCAGATAAATTCTGACTAATGTACTCCTGAATGGTTGTGAATTGCTCTCCCCTGCCACTATCCACAAATAATAACAAAATGGTGATAATAATAAATATTGTACTGCTACTATGTGTCAGATATTTTCTAGACACTTGGGTATAAAGGAGGAAGTGATTATTTTTTTCTTATGAACAGAATTTGCCTGCCCATGATCCTGGATTATCTTTCTTGGTTTTCTTTATCTTCTCTAATAGCCCTTCTTTGAGCACCCATACTCGCTGGACTATGTGTTCCGTATGCCCCGTTCCTACCCAGCCCTTGATGGGGGCTCTGTCTTTAAGATATATTTCTTTTCTCAGCCAGTGTGAAATAACTGGTGCCCTCCCACTACATTTCTCTATTAAAAAAATAATTTCCATGGTACTTCTGAAATTTAATTTCTTTTAGCAAAGAGAATAGACATCCATTAAAAAAAAAAAGTTGAAAAAATGTCATGTGTGGTAGTCAGGAGCCTTTCAGTTTCAAAAGGAGGATTTATTGACTCCTGTAGGAAAATTATTAAGAGTAGTCAGCCTCAGGTATAGCTAGATCTAGGATTTTAAGCAATGCCATTAATACTTAGTGCTGGCGTGTCTCTCTGTTTTCCTTGGTGCTAGCCTCATTCTTCAAGTGAGCATTAGCCAGAGGATAACCTCTTTCTTCATGCCCGGCAGTTTTAGGATGACATCCTATAGGCAAAATCCTAATGCTAATGCTTATTAGCTTTCATTGGCCAGGTCTTGTACCAGCTCCTTGACTTATCACTGTGGCCAAAAGCATGTGGTCCTCTTATTGATCATGCCTGGGTAATGTGACCATATTTGAATTCACAGGGAAGAGTTAGTTTTCCCTGACCCACGTAGCCTGGCTTTGAGAAGTGAGTCTCTAATGGAAAACAGGAAAACTCTTTCCAGAGAAGTGGAATGGATGCAGGGCCCACAGAAATATTATACTGTGCAAATACCTAGCTGAGAGAACACTTTCGTACATGTGATTTTCAGGCACATTTTCTGCCAGTCAATAACGAACTGTAACGTTTAACCACAAATCCATAAGTTCTCCGTTTTTCTGGAGAAAGAGTATAAAGAGAGCAAAACGATAGAAGGACCTGAAGTATGGTGAGAGTTTCCTGGTGTTAAGGAGAAAGAAGCATTTATAAAAGGGTGGCAAAGGATGCTCAGATGTAATTCAAAGACAGAAGGATTATGTCTTAGCTGGTTCTATTTTCCTTCAACTTGGTAGGTGATATGAGTGGTACTCAAAATATCTTGCATGTGTATGTATATCTGCTGGCTTTGTATAAAGGAGCTTTTCCTCTTGGCCCTTTTAATTGGAAGACTGCTCTCAAACACATTTGGCAAGATTCCATGGGATGAACAAGTTAAGTCAGGGAGAGAGGGGGAACTTGGAAAGGCACTCTGCTCTTAGCATCAGGAGACCTGAGTAGCTTTGGATAGCCATTATCATTCTGCATTTTCCAGAGTTTGAAATTTTCATTATAGATTCTTGCTACTTGCCCAGAAGCACTATTGTATTAACTTTCTGTTTAATAATTCAGTTTGATCAAAGTATGGATTGTTTGTGGGAGGGAGACTAGCTGAGACTTCAGGCAACTCAAGATTCATTAAATCCTGGAGCAGGTCACTATGCAGATGTCAGGAGAAATTGTCTGCCTGAGATCAGAAGACTTACCGTCCACAAAATAATGGCTAGCATTTACTGAGGCCTTACTAAGAGCTTACTAAATGAATATTAACTCATGTAATCCTCATGACAATTCTGCATGCTGGGTTCTATTAGCACCACTATTTTACAAATAACAAAACTAAGAATCCACAAATAAACAACTTTCCTAGGCTTGTGGAATGAGTAAAGTGGCAGAGTCGGGATTAGAACTCAACCTGTCTGCCTCCAAAGTCCACAATTCTGTCCTCCAGAATCAGCCTTGGCAGACTTTACCTTTGGAAGGCATATGCAGCATATCTAGTTCTACCTCTCATGAGCACAGGTACTTCTGATGGAGAACCCGCCATCCAACCTTACTACTCGAATCCCTCCAGTGATTGGGTACTCATTACTTGTCAAGGGGGCCATTTAGATTGTTGATTAGCTATAATGATTTTTTAAAATTTATTTATTTTTAATTGAAGGATAATTACTTTACAACATTGTGTTGGCTTCTGCCATGCATCAACATGAATCAGCTTTAGAGATGCATATGTCCCCTCTGTCTTAAACCTCCTCCCCACCTCCCACCCCATCCCACCCCTCTTGGTTGTCACAGAGCACTGAGTTTGGGTTCTCTGCATCATACAGCAAATTCCCACTGGCTATCTATTTTACACATGGTAATTATATATTTCAATGCTGCTCTCTCAACTTGTCCCACCATCTCCTTTCTCTACTGTGTCCACAAGTCTGTTCTGTCTGTGTTTCCTATGCTGTGCTATAACGATTAAGTTGCTTTTTCTTTCCCCTAAACTAAACTCCAACTACCCTCACTGTAGCTCTCATTCTTGATATGAGTGAGGATTGCCCTGTACCAAACAAGTATTATGGGCCTGGTTCTGAGCTAAGCATTCTCTTAAGCATACTCTCAACTACAAGTACAGGAGAAGAGACTCAGAGAAACTTGCCCAGCATCACGCAGATTAGAATCCTAGTCTGACTCCAAAATTATCCCCAAGGAAACAAATGTCTCCCAGGAGCAGAATCTTTGCCTTTGAAGTATTTTATTTGGTTACAATTCAGCTTTACTTACTGAGCCATAGTCTTGGTTTGGGGGCTTGGGGTGGGGGATACCAGGCTTTGAGGACTCACGCACAGATGTATGTGAGACAGAATGAGTACTTCCCAGGAATTCCCCATCTAAAAAATCACATAGATGAATATGTCTGTGGTCTGAGGCCCAGCTAGGATCTAACTTCACAGAGAGGATGCCTTCAGCTGGGGTCAGATGGAGCAGCTGAGAGAACCCTGTCTACTGACCGTCTCCTCTATGGATATACCATGGGCTGACCACAGGTATCTCCAAAATGTTTTCTTCTGTTTCCTCCAAAGCCTTTTTTATCAGAATGCTTGTGCTCTGGGAGGAGGAGTTCTCCATGAAGATCTGCTTCTGGCCTCAGTGCTGAAGGGTGGGAAAAGACCTGAACGGACAAGCTGAAGCAAGCACTGGGAGGGGCCAGTGCTGACTGCCTGGGGCACGGCAGAAAGCTGCCAGCAGCTAACATTTGAAGATAGTTATCGCTACTTTTCTATAATCCAGTACTGTGTTCTCCAAACCAAAAGCCACTGCAAGCTTCCTGATGCCCTTAAGCAGGGTTAGTCACTTAGCATTCTGTACACACCCTGCTCTCTGGCTCACTTCAGCACATTGTATTATAATTGTGCTTACATTCCGTTCTCCTTCTCTAGAATGCCAGCTCCCAAGACTAGTCCTACCTAAAAATCTCTGCCCCACGTTGGAACATCACCCGAAAAGTGCTTTGCCAGGTACTTATCACACCACACATTTCACTTATTTTTTTATCCATTGTCTTTCTCTCCTCCAATTGAAATACAAGATCTTTGAGTACAGGCACTTTATCTGTTTCACACAGAAATGTGTCCTCAGCACCTAGGACAGTACCCAGTAAAGTGTTGATTCTTGGTATTTGATAGGTGAATGACCTTCCCTGACTGAGAGTGGAGGGGAACAGGGTGGGGGTGGGGCAAGAATCAGAAAAGGGCTTGGTTCACCCAGGTACCAGATGCTGGTTAGGTTCTGCTGCTGCTACTGCTGCTAAGTCGCTTCAGTCGTGTCCGACTCTGTGCGACCCCAGAGACGGCAGCCCACCAGGCTCCGCCGTCCCTGGGATTCTCCAGGCAAGAACACTGGAGTGGGTTGCCATTTCCTTCTCTAGTGCATGAAAGTGAAAAGTGAAAGTGAAGTCGCTCAGTCGTGTCCGACTCTTCGCACCCCATGGACTGCAGCCTACCAGGCTCCTCCGTCCATGGGATTCTTTAGGCAAGAGTACTGGAGTGGGTTGCCATTGCCTTCTCCAGGTTAGGTTCTAGTATCCTTTATTACTAGTAACCTTTATTGGGTTAGAATGTGAGTCATCTTCCTTCTTATTGTCATTTTAAAGGTATCTGTTTAACAGTGTTTGAAACAATAACCTACTAGTTTGATGAAACAATGAATTAGAAAATAGACCATAAGTACAATGCTGAACGGAGAAGGCAATGGCACCCCACTCCAGTACTCTTGCCTGGAAAATCCCACGGACGGAGGAGCCTGGTAGGCTGCAGTCCATGGGATCGCTAAGAGTCAGACACGACTGAACGATTTCACTTTCACTTTTCACTTTCATGCATTGGAGAAGGAAATGGCCACCCGCTCCAGTGTTCTTGCCTGGAGAATCCCAGGGATAGTGGAGCCTGAGGGGCTGCTGTCTATGGGGTCACACAGAGTCGGACACGACTGAAGTGACTTAGCAGCAGCAGCAGCACAATGCTGAAAAATTTTAAATACTGCCCATTAAGAAAACCCACATCACTGTGTATGTTAACAGGACGTTAAATGAGACTGCTTCTGTTTTCTTGAGAGTTGGAAAACCAGAAGGCAAAGAACACCTATATATCCTAAAGAAGCGCTAGAAAGTTGTGCCTGACATGCTAAAGAGGTTTCTCCTAGAACTAGTTTATACCCCAGGCTGTAGGAAGGGTGATTTTGGAGAAAATTGTGGACATGCTAATTTTCTTCTTTCCCTTTACTTTGAGCCATGTGAAGAGAGGTTTGTGAGAATCATTCGGACAGGTTGACATGTGTTCCCTGGAATTTTGAGGACCCAGTGACTCTCAAGGGAGAAATCTAAATGCTATTGCATGTGATTGAGTAAAATGCAGAAAGGGCTGTCCTTATTGCCTATGGCCAGTCAAGTGGACCAGATAAAGGCCTCATGGAAGGCCAGCTGGGGATCATCTTAAATTGGACCTTTCCCAAAGAAACTACCTGAAGTGATGACATGACTGGACAGGGAGGTGGACTACCCTATGACCAGCTGGAAGAGGCGATGCTTGTCCCAGGAGAAATTTAGGAAGGAGGTCCACTTGCAATCCCACTCCTGGGCATATATCTGGAGAAAAACATGATCTGAAAGGATACATGCACCCCAATGTTCATTGAGCACTGTTTACAACAGCTAAGACGTGGAAGCAACCTAAAAGTCCATTGACAGAGGAATAGATAAAGAATGTGTGCATATATACAGTGGAATATTATTTAGGCATTAAAAAGAATGAAATAATGCCATTTGCAGCAAGATGACTGGAACTAGAGAGTGTCATACTGAGTGAAATAAGTCAGACAGAGAAGGGGAAATATTGTATGGCATCCCTTATATGTGGAATCTAAAAAGAAATAATATAAATGAACTTACTTGCAAAACAGAAGTAGACTCACAGTCTTAGAAAATGAACTTTTGGTTGCTGGGGGGAGGCATAGTTAGGGACTTTGGGAAGGTCATGTACTATTGCTATACGTAAAATGGATAACCAACAAGGACCTATTGTATGGCACATGGAACTCTGTTCAATGTTATGTGCCAGCCAGGATGACAGCAGGGTTTAGGGGAGAATTGGATACATGTGTATGGCTGATTCCCTTCACTCTCCACCTGAAACTACCACAACATTGTTAATTGGTTGTATCCCAAGACAAAATAAAAAGTTTAAAGTTTTGAAATAGAAAAGAAAGAAAAGGAGGTTTAGCAAGGAATCTCCAAGGGACCCATTAAAGTGCCCACAGGAGAAGAAGCCAGCAATTGTGCCTCTGGTAGATAAAGAGAGTCCAAAGCCAGGGCACAACTGTATTAGTAAAGTAAGACTCTTCTTATCCTTAACTTCTTTCTTCCTTCTTTCTGAGCCTTGGGGAGCCCGAAGCAGCCACCAAGTGGAGGGGGAGGAAGTAGAGTGAGGGGAGAAGGAAGCAGCAGCTTTGCCCCCATCTCCTGAGCCAATACTTTAAAGTTCTGTGCCAATCATTCTGCTGTGACTTCCCTTAGTGGCCAGAATTCGGAGCCGGAAGGGGCCTTCCACTTATGTGAATGCTTGTTAAGCACTACTCAACCTAGGAGGTCTTCAGTTGCAAGCAAGATGAAATCTAACTCAAGCCAATTTAACATTACATGGTACTTACAGGCCCACACAATTGAAAAACTTATATGGAGGACCACTCAGTGGTAAAAAAACCCACCTGCCATTGTAGGAGACATAAGAACCATGGGTTCCATCGCTGGGTCAGGAAGATTCCCTGGAGAAGAAAATGGCAACCCACTCCAGTATTCTTGCCTGGAGAATCCCCATAGACAGAGGAAGCTAGAGGGCTATGGTCTATAGGGTCGCAAAGAGTAGGACATGACTGAAGTGACTTAGCACACGAAGGCTACTAGGTATGGTTTGTTCAGAGCTTTGGTTTCATTTCACTGTATCTTCCTCAGCTCTGGACTGGTCTTCATCCTCAAGCTTCCCTTTTGGTATGAAGATGGCTGCAGGCATCTCCTGGAGCAATGTGTCTCCTTATCCACAGCCTGGGGAGAGATATACTTTTACGAATAATCAAAGAAAAACCCAAGCTTCTCTCTGTTTGGAACAAGTTAGGCCCCATGTCTATTCCTGAACAAGAGTAGCTCCAAGGACCATGAGATGACTCTGGTGGCTTGGACCACTGGAGCTGGATGGGGTTAAATCCTTCCAAATAGCATGGCTGCAACACCTTGGGGGTATGTGTGGAATGGATGCTGTGGAGGCAAACACCTGTTCAGTATAGTAGGGTATTGAACCCAATGCTTCCTAGTGGCAGGTCCCTTCTGATCTAGCAGTAACAAGGGAAAATCCTCAGGGTCAAGTTGTGAAATCCCTTGTCAAGCTGGAGGTACCTGTTGAGAAAGACCAAGTGTACTTCCCAATGGTTTGCTCTTAAGAACATACAAACCTCATGAATTCACAAGAAAAGACTTCCTCCTCCCAGACTATGCAAGGAGTCAGGCAGTTTTTCCCCTAAAGCTTGCAGAGTTACAAAAGAGGAGGCTCACTGAAGTCTAAAGGGTTTCATACAGTTACCACATCATCTAAAGGATTTCTTATGGCTAATGCTAGCCTGGAACTGCTGACCACAGGGCATGTATCCTTGGGTCCTGGGACTCGGTCACCCCAATGCTAAGGTGGCAGCAGGGAAAATTCCAGCTTGAACTCATTTCCTGAAATTTCCTTTGGCACACAATAAAGAAAAAGAGAGTCATCTTTTCAACTTGGGGCAATAATCCATCTCATATAATTACATTAAGATGGCTTCTCAAATGCTCTGTTCCCACCATCTCTTTGAAATGCATTACAGATATGAGACTAGAAGAAAGCTGAGTGCTGTCTGCAAAGAGCTTGTAAAAAGTTTCCGTTGTTATAAATGCAGAAAGGAAATATGCTAGACATTAGCTTTATGTCACAGTCCAGCTCTTCTAAGAATGGTCTCCTTATAAAGAACTCTCACTCATCACAGACCACACTTTTATACTCTTCCCTTCTCTGAGAAATTTCTGCTGAAGTCAATAATCGTATCTTAGGTTGATAACTTTCCCTGGAAAACTTTCCTGTTCAGGATTCATTCTTGATGTTACTAAAGTGGCCGTGCATCTAAGTTTCTCTAGGACAGGTTATCCACGTTCTAGTTTAGCATTTATCTCAGACAAAAACATCCTGATTTTGACAAAAAATTTTGTGGTCATTCTAGTGGTTATCCACTTGGTTTATGCTGCAAAGCATACTGGGAGATGGAGAAAAAGATGGAAACAGATGGGGCCAACCATAATATATCACTGCAATTTCTAGTATTTACTATGTGTCAGGTCCTGTATTAAGTGCTTCATGAGTTTATATCCCATTTAATCCTCATAATGATCCTTCAAAGGCAGCGGTACTACTATGCTTATATGAAAAAACAGAAGTAAAATTAAACAAATGGCTCGAGTAACTTGGCCTGGTTATTAAATGGAAGAGATGGAATTCAAACTCAGACTCCAGAACTAGAGATTTTAATTACTATATAATATTGATGCTGAGGTTAACAACCAGAAAGCATAGCAGTCCTTCTGCTAGACACAGTCTAGGGTCCAAATGACGGTGCACACCAATGCTAGGATCACTGAAGACGCTTTTATCTTTGGGCAGCAGAAAAATCCAACTCAAAATGGTTTAAGCTGTATTAGCTCACAAAGGAGAAGCCCTGAGGCAGGGAGGCTTCAAGTTGGGTGGGTGAGAGTTTCGGTGGCCTTGGTGAGGACCAGTGTACGCTCTTACGTCCACAGCGTTTGTCTTCACCACAGGCTGGGGTCCCTCTTCCTTGTACGGTTGCTGCACTAGCAGTCAACTTGTTTTCACCCAGTAGGAAAGAGAGGGTGGCTTCCTGTGATTTTTAAGATGGAAAAAATATTTTTCCCAAAACACCCAGTTAATATCTCATTGCTCAAAATGGCTTAGACCTGCACCTTCTTAGACCAGTCACTGGCAAGGAGGTTACTCTTACACGCTTAGAATGGAGTGCAATGGCCTTAGGGGCCTCAACTGCAGTGTCTACTCACACAACCAAGGCAGAACTGGGAACCCAGAAACGGGAAATTCTGGGCAGTATTAACCTTTGGAGCCCTGGTTCTGGAGTTAGTGATATGGGCTTAACACCCCATTTTTTCACTTTCCAGCAAAAACTTGAGCAATTTTCTTCACCTGTCTAAACTTTGATTTTCTCCACTGTAAAAAGAGGATCAATAATAGTATCTGCTACATTGGATTGCTCTGAGGATTACTTTAAACTATTTAAAATAGGTAAGAGCAGGGAGCTCAATGCTTGATCCATAGTAGGCTTTTATGAAACATAATTCCATCCCCCTTTATGGCAGACTAGTATAAAAGACCGTCTCAACCCCTACCACACCCCAGACTCTATAGGGTATATGTATATAGTACAACTTTTATATAACACTGATATTTCTGCCTTTCATTTAGATCTGTTTTTTCTGTTGAGGATCTTGGTAACACCACTTCCTGTGGATATATGAGGAGACATGTATATTAGTCTTAAGAGCTGGTTTAAGACTAAATATTAAAAAAAAACGAAGATCATGGCATCCAGCCCCATTACTGCATGGCAAATAGAAGGGGAAAAGATGGAAGTAGTGACAGATTTCCTCTTCTTGGGCTCCAAAGTCACTGCAGACAGTGACTGCAGTCATGAAATCAGATGATTGCTTCTTGGCAAGAAAACAATGACAAACTAGACAGGGTGTTGAAAAGCAGAGACATTACTCTGCCAACAAAGATCCATATATTCAAGCCTATGGCCTTCCCAGTGGTCACGTATGGTTGTAAGAGCTGAACCATAAAGAAGACAGAATATCAAAGAATTGATGCCTTTGAACTATGGTGCTG
This sequence comes from Bos javanicus, assembly GCF_032452875.1. Classification (NCBI taxonomy): domain Eukaryota; kingdom Metazoa; phylum Chordata; class Mammalia; order Artiodactyla; family Bovidae; genus Bos; species Bos javanicus. The sequence goes on from NC_083870.1 coordinate 81,376,677, forward strand.
GAGAAGACTCCTGAAAGTCCCTTGGACAGCAAGGATATCAAGCCAGTCAATCTTAAAGGAGATCAACCTTGAATATTCACTGGAAGAACTGATGCTAAGCTGAAGCTCCAGTAATTTGGTCATCTGACGTGAACAGATGACTCATTGGAAAAGTCCCTGATACTGGGAAAGATTGAGGGCAGAAAGAGAAGAGGGGATCAGAGGATGAGCTGGCTGGATGGCATCACTAATGCAATGAGTATGAACCTGGGCAGACTCTGGGAGATGGGGAGGGACAGGGAGGCCTGACGTGCTACAGTCCATGGGGTCACAAAGAGTTGGACACTACTAAGTGATTGAAAAACAATAGCATCAATATCCTATATAATCTTAGGGTACAGACAGAGTGTGTCCAACTCTTTGCCACCCGATGGACTGTAGCCTGCTAGGCTTCTCTGTCCATGGAATTTTCCAGGCAAGAATCCTGGAGTGAGGATCCAGGATCCTCCAGGGCATTTTCTACATCCAGGGCTCAAACTTGCATCTCTTGCATTTCCTGCATTGGCAGGCAGATTCTTTACCACTAGCGCCACCTGGAAAGTGCCAAGAGACAAAACATGGCACAAGAAATCAGAACAAAGAAGGCAGAGCTTAAAGCAATTAGGAAGATAAGAAATGAGAGTAGTTGATTCTCTTTGGTTCTTATTCTCCAGGATCTGGATGTCAAAGAGTTTAGAAGTGATGAGGGAGACAGGTGGTTTCTGCTCCAAGGAGCATTCTGAGAGCTGAGCAGCTGTGTTGTAGGGGACCTTAAGTATGATGAATAGACCATGTGTTTTAAGCCAGGCTATAAGGCTGGCTATATGCCAGTCTCTGTTTTGATTTCTCTTTTATTATTACCAATCACAAGGAAAAGTGGGCTTGAATGTGCCAGTCTTTGCTAGTGAGACTTATGGGACAACTCCTACCTGGGCCCACATTTGAGCTGCAGTATCAAAGGAGCAACAGTACCCAATGTAGTCAATGTGGTGATGGCAGTGGTATTTAATAGAAAAATCTCAGAAGGAAAGAAGATTTTCCAACAGTGGGTAGTCTCCTCTACCTTTATGGAGAGTCTTCTTACATCACCAATCTTGGAGACACCAAGATATTATTAAGGAATCAGAAGTGAAGTGAAAGTCGCTCAGTTGTGTCCAACTCCTTGCAACCCCATGGACTATACAGTTCATGGAACTCTCTAGACCAGAATACTGAAGTGGGTATTTTTCCCTTCTCCAGGGGATCTTCCCAACCCAGGGATTGAACACCCAGGTGTCCCACATTGCAGGCAGATTCTTTACCAGCTGAGCCACAAGGGAAGCCCAAGAACACTGGAGTGGGTTACCTAATCCCTTCTCCAGCAGATCTTCCTGACCCAGGGATAAAATTGGAGTCTCCTGCACTACAGGCGGATTCTTTACCAACTGAGCTATCAGAGAAGCCCAGTGAAAGTTGCTCAATTATGTCTGACTCTTTGTGACGCCATGGACTGTATAGTCCATGGAATTCTCCAGGCCAGAACTAGAGTGGGTAGCCTTTCCCTTCTCCAGGGGATCTTCCCAACCCAGGGATCGAACCCAGGTCTCCCACATTGCAGGCAGATTCTTTACCAGCTGAGCCACAAGGGAAGAATATAAGAATCAGAGGGGTCTCTTATTTGTGATTAACAGTCTCTTTGTTAGAGCAGGCCCATGGCTGGAGAGTTCAGTATCCAGCAGGACATGAGCCAGAGAGCAGAGCTTGAGAAAATGGGCTAACGGTCAGTTTAGGACTCTAGTTCTAGGGGGCAGATGGTACACAAGCCACAAACCAGAGGGGAGAGGCACAGATCATTGGAAGTGGCAGATAGGATGAGGGGAAGGCTTCAATGCAACAGCTTCATTCAGAACATTCTAGAAAACCATTTGCCAATTCCAGACTCTACCTTCTAGTGAGAACAGGCTGATGGCTCCCCTCCACAGTCAGTGAAAGCTACATGAGTTTCCTCCCTCCAACTCCTCCTTCTTAGTGTACTGAGAAGCTACATTTCAAAGGTGATATGGGGCATTAGTTTTCTGAGACATGGAGCCTCTGAGAACTATGAAGATATCTCTGGGATTGAGAATAGAGGGGGATAAAGTTGGGAAGACAAACAAATAGGCAGATTTCAGGGATTCATCACCTTGACCCCAGGAAGTTCCACTTTCCGCTGTTTTGATGAGTGCCTTGAAGAGATTCTGGCACAAAATAGGTACTCAGTAAATCAGTGAATTCATGTTTCAGATATTGCAGCTCTCTGTAGATTTTCATTTGATGAAAGGATTCCACCAACAAAACTGTAAGCATGAAAGTTACTGCTTTAGAATATTTTTAGAAGATGCCTGTCCCATATAAGAAGGAATAAAGACTTGTTTGCAGGGATGGCTCTCCACTTAGGCTCAAAAGCCAACTTGGTTTTGAGTTTTAAAAGAAGTCATCAGATATACAGATGGTCAATAGGCACATGAAAAGATGCTCAACATCACTAATTATTAGAGAAATGTAAATCAGAGCTACAGTGAGGTACCACCTCACTTCAGTCAGATGGCTATCATCTACAAATAACAAATGTCTGAGAGGGTGTGGAGAAAAGGGAACCTTCCTATACTGTTGGTGGGAATGTAAATTGATGCAATCACTATGGAAAACAGTATGGTGTTTCCACAAGAAACTGAAAATAGAGTTGCCATATGATTCAGCAATCCTACTCCTGGGCATATTTACAGAGAAATCTCTAATATGAAAAGATACATGCATCCCAATATTCATAGCTTTACTAGTTACAATAGCCAAGACATGGAAGCAACCTAAATGTCCATCAACAGATGAATGGATAAAGAAGATGTGGTATATATATACAAGGGAATACTACTGAACCATCCAAAGAACTAAATAATGCTGTCTGCAACAATGTGAATGGATATAAAGCTTATAATACTAAGTGAAGCAAGTTAGAGAAAGACAAATACTATTAATATGAAAAAAATTAAAAAGTGAGAATGTTAGTTGCTCAGTCGTGTCCAACTGTTTGCAACCCCATGGACTAGCCTACCAGGCTCCTCTGTCCATGGAATTCTCCAGGCAAGAATACTAGCGTGGGGAGCCATTCCCTTCTCCAGGGGATCTTCCTGACCCAGGTCTCCTGCATTACAGGCAGACTCTTTCCCATCTGAGTCACCAGGGAAGCCCTACTATTAATTTATGATATCACATATGTGGAGTCTAACACATGACGCAAATGAACTTATCTATGAAACAGAGACAGATGCACAGGCCCAGAAAACACATTTGTGCTTGCCAAAGGGGAAGTAGGGTGGAGGAGGGATGGATTGAGTATTTGGGATTAGCAGATGCAAGCTATTACATATAGAATGGATAAACAACACGGTCCTACTGTATAGCACAGGGAATTATATTTGATATCCTATAATAATCCATAATGGAAAAGAATTGCCCTTTCTAGACTGTGATGACAGCTGGATAAGAGCATGTTACCAGAGGGAGTGATTGGCATTCTTGGTATATTTTTTTATTTTTTGGAGAAACACAAGCTCTCTGATTGTTCCATAACAGTGTTCTTTATTTCCACAAAGGACACGAATAAAAATACATTTGAAGTGGCTGCTGTGAGCAAGGTACCTTCACACCTTATATGCCATGTGATCACACTAGAACCTTCAGAGGTGGCTATTATTATTCTCCTCATTTTTAAAATGAGGCACAGGAAGATAAAGTACCTTACCAGTGATCACACCAGGAGGCAAACACAGGACTGCACTCACATTTGCCTGACTCTAGTAGGCATACTCTTTTATATTGGTTTTCATGGTAGGAAGAGTGATTTTCAATATCTATGAGAGTAAATCATTTTTGAAGGGCTGCAGAGAACTGAGATCCATTAATAAAGCAGGTTACATAGTCCTCTCCTCTAATAATATTTCATTAAATAAATTGGATACTTAACTGCTTATAGTGCTTAACGGTGAAGCCGGCCTGGAGGTACGGGGGAAATTGCTCATCTTTGTCCCCACTTATTCATTGGTAATTTTGTGGCAACATACCTGGGTCCAAACCCATGAGAAGATGTCAGGAGTGGGAGACAGACAAGGTTCCAGTGGCATTTTTGAAGAAGTTAAAAAAACACTTCTAAAATTTATATGGAACCACGAATGACCCTGAATAGATGAAGAAATCCTGAGAAAGGGGAACAAGGCAGGAGGCATCACACTTCCTAATTTCAAACTATACTATAAAGCTGTAGCCATCAACACAGTATGGTACTGATATAAAAGCAAATACACCAGTGGAACAGAATCAAGAGCCCAGAAATAAATTCAAGCACAGAGAGTCAATTAATATTTGATAGAGGAGTCAAGAATACTCACTGAAGAAATAACAGTCTCTTCAATAAATTGTGCTGGGATGATTGGGGATATTCATTTTAAATAATGAAATTAAACCTCTATCTCAAGGTTTACAAAAATTGAAGTTGATGAAAATTTAAATGTAAAATTTAAAACCATGTAACTCCTAGAAAATAGCATAGGAATAAAGTTATTTGATGTGGGTCTTTGCAATGAATTTTTTGAAAATCTCACCTAAATCTCAAACAACAGAAAATAAACACGTGGAACATCAAACTTAACAGCTTTTATACAGCAAAAGAAACCATTAACCAAGTGAAGATATTTGCAAGCCATATAACTGATAAAGAAGTAAGTATTTGTTGCTCAGTTGTGTCTGACTCTGTGACCCCCATGGATTATAACCCACCAGGCTCCTCTATCCATGGGATTTTCCAGGCAAGAATACTGGAGTGGGTTGCCATTTCCTTTTCCAGGGGATCTTCCCAACCCAGGGATCGAACCTGGGTCTCTCAAATTGCAGGCAGATTCTTAACTGTCTGAGCCACCAGGGAAGCCCTAACTCTTTGATAAAGGGTTAATATCCAAAATGTATAAAGAATTCATACAACTCAGTAGCAAAAGGCCAAATTACCCAATTAAAAATGGCATGGAACAGAACAGACATTTTTCCAAAAAAAGATATTCAAAAGTTTAACAGGTATATGAAAAGATTCTCAACATCACTAATCATTAGGAAAACACAGATTAAATCCATAATAAGATACCATTTCATGTCTATCAGGATGGCCATCATCAAAAAGACAAGAGATAATAAATGCTAGCCTAGATGTAGAGAAAAAGGAAACTTGTGCACTGTTCGTGAGATTCTAAGTTGGTATGCTGCTGCTGCTGCTAAGTCGTTTCAGTCGTGTCCGACTCTGTGCGACCCCATAGACGGCGGCCCACCAGGCTCCCCGTCCCTGGGATTCTCCAGGCAAGAACACTGGAGTGGGATGCCATTTCCTTCTCCAAGTTGGTATAGCCACTATGAAAAACAGTACAGAGATTTCTCAGAAAATTAAAAAAGAACTATCATATGATCCAATATATGAAGGAAATGAAAACACTGTGTTGAAATGATAGTGAACCCTCATGTTCATAGCAGCATTATTAACAATAGCCAATACATGGAACCAACTGAAGTGTCCATCAACGGAAGAATGGATAAATACTATATAATACAGACACACTGGAATATTATTCAGGCCTAAAAAGGTGAGGAAATCCTACCATTTTCACCAACATGGCTACACCTTGAAGACATTATGCTAAGTAAAATAAATTAGACAGAGAAAGACAAATATTGTATGAGTTCATGTATATGTAGAAACTGAAAAAAAAAAAAAAAACCCCAAACTCATAAAGAGATCAGATACGTGGTCATGAGAGGTGGAGGGTAGGGGAGAAGTAATTGGAGAAAGCTGGTCAAAAGGTATAAATTTCCGGTTATAGGATAAACGAGTACTAGGAATGTAATGTGCACTGAGCTGACTATAACACTGCTATATCGTACAGTATAGGAAAGTTAAGAGAGTAAATTCTAAGAGTTCTCATCACAAGGAGAAATTTTTCTTTTCTTTTTATTATATCTACATAAGATGATGGATGTTAGCTGAACCTATCTTGATAATCATTTCACAATATATGTAAATCAAACCACTATGCTGTATACCTTTAACTTATACAGTAATGTTTGCCAACTATTTCTCAATAAAACCGGAATAAAAAATTACCCAGTTAGAGGAAACAGGATATTCTTGGATACTGTGTTAAAAACAGTTTTCAATGAGAATTCCAGAGCAGCCATAATGTTAAACAGATGTATAATTGTCCAGACTTAATGTAAGAAGGAACAGTCATTGTATATAATACAGAATACTTTGCCTTTATATTATTTTCCCCAGCAACATGGATGAACCTAGAGATTGTCATACTGAGTAAAGTCAGTCAGTCAGAGAAAGACAAATGTCATATAATATCACTTACCTGTGAAATCTAAAAAGAATGCTACAAATGAACTTATATATAAAACAGCAATAGAGTCACAGATGTATAAAACAAACTAATGGTTACTGGGGAGAAGGAGGAGAGGGATAAATTGGGAGGTTGAGATTAACATATACACACTACTATATATAAAATAGATAACTAGTAAGGATCTATTGGGAGAAGGCAATGGCAACCCACTCCAGTACTCTTGCCTGGAAAATCCCATGGATGGAGCGGCCTGATGGGCTGCAGTCCATGGGGTTGCTAGGAGTAGGACACGACTGAGTGACTTCAGTTTATTTTTTCACTTTCATGCATTGGAGAAGGAAATGGCAACCCACTCCAGTGTTCTTGCCTGGAGAATCCCAGGGACGGGGGAGCCTGGTGGGCTGCCGTCTATGGGGTCTCACAGAGTCGGACACGACTGAAGCGACTTAGCAGCAGCAGCAGCAGCAAGGATCTATTGTATAGTACAAGGAAATCTATTCAATACTCTGTAATGACCTATCTGGGAAAAGAATCTAAAAAAGAATAAATATATGTATGTGTATATCTGATTCACTTTGCTACACACCTGAAGCTAACACAATATTGTAAATCAATCATACCGAAATAAAAATCTTAATAAAAGAATGTATCACAAAATATTTGTTCATTCTTTTTCAGTAATTGACATTTGGGTTAGTTCAAGTGTGGGGTATTCTGAACAAAAACTTTTGAATATTTAAAAATATTGCTTTCCCAATAAAAATATAGAGATTTTAAAAAAAGAGTAGGGAGATAGGGAAACACATGGAACAGAAGAGCAAAAGCCAAGAAAATGGGCCACTGCCTCTGTTCCTTTGTCAAACATGAATGGCTGGCTCGGGAAATGCTGGATTTGAGGGCAGAGAGAGGGTTTTCTGCCTTCCGAGACTCTTGGTTTCCCACTGTTGAGTCAAATCCAGGGTGGACAGAGGGGATGACAGAGTTGAAATCCTAGCTCCCTTCAACCATGGATGTCCTTACACAAATTACTTAATTTGTCCAAACATCAGTTTTATCTTCTATAAAATAGGAACAATTCCTCTTACAGTTATTATTCTATTATAGTTATTATGATGACTGCGAAGCTTACAGAATATAATAAATTAACATAAGGGCATAAAATAAGTATTCTGCGAGTAGTTTTCTTTCTCTTTCCTTCCTTACTTTGTCCCTCTGAGTACCCCTCCCTACCACAATACCCACTTGAAATTCTGATTATAAGGCTGCATCTAGCTCTATAATTTCAAGGTTTTAATTTCTAGAAAGCTGTCTGCAAGGGACCTTTCTGCTTGCCCTCAGGAATGTTCCACTCTATACACAGGAAGCAGTGATCAAAATTTGAGTCAGCGCAAACCCAGGAAATGTGGCAGAGAATCAAACCTAGAACTCCTTTAGATCAAAAAAAGGCATTGTGAAAGGGCCCGGGGGAGGGCTTTCATAAATGACTGGTGGAAGAACTGATCAAATGATAACAAGAACAGAGATTTATCCGGATCTCAATCAAATGCTGTCAGGACTCTTGCCTTCCATATTTCATTTCTGTTTTTTGGAATACTGAATTACCTTCCCCTACACATGGGTTTCCTTTGCTTGGTGGAAATCCTGGCTATAGTTTCTAAATTTCATAACTTGTGGCTTCTTCTTACCGTGTGGGAAAGACTGGTTCACTCTCTCTCATTCATGTCAACAATAAAAATAGGGACTTCCCCGGTGGTCCCGTAGCTAAGACTCTATGTTCCCAATACAGGGGGCCTGAGTTCGATCCCTGGTCAGGGAACTAGATCCCACCTGCCACAGCTAATAATTCATGTTCTGCAACTAACCCCACATTCCAGCAACAAAAACTCAGCACAGCCAAACAAATAAATAAATATTAAAAAAAAAACATGGGGCTCAGGATGAATGATTTGCTTACCCTTGGTCTATTCAATTGTGACTTGAAATGGCATTTCCAAGAATGTGGTGACACTCACTCAAGATAAATGGATAGAATTCAGATAAGAGGATTTCCTGGAAAAAAAGGGAATTTTGTTTCTAGACTAAAACAGAAGGGTGTCAGATAGATAAAGCAATAGATGTCTTCTATAGGAAGTATAAATTCCACCAACAGTGTGCTTGACTGATTACAGTCAAGCTAGAATATCTCAAACCAGGAAATGACTACACTCTACAGGTGAGATGTTCTACCATAATATTCCTGGGCTATCCCATGAATATAAGTTATCCCATGCATGATAAGTTACTTCAGCCGTGTCTGACTCTTTGTGACCCCACGGACTGTACCACGCCAGGCTCCTCTGTCCATGGGATTCTTTAGACTAGACAAGAATACTGGAGTGGATTGCCATACCCTCCTCCAGGGGATCTTCCTGATCCAGAGTTTGAACTCATGTCTCCTGTGGCTCCTGCATTGGCAGGTGGATTCTTTACCACTAGCACCACCTTGGGCTATCCTATAGGTAAATCTAAATTCCTGGGGTGCAATGTTCTAGGAATGTGTGTTATTTCCATGGAGAGTGTTAGTCTAATTGAAGCAATGACTAAACTAGGCATCACTGAGACCGCCTACCCTGTGAAACACATGGTTTTCCCTCACCAAAGTTGAGGACCAAGGATGGTGAGCTGACCTGGGGCAGGGGAACTTGTTAGCTCATCAGTGGTCTGTAAATTCATTCATTCATCTATCCATCAGTTCAGCTCCCAGGAGGCCCTGTGGATGTCCACCAGGATCGGCACTGGCTGGCGCCGGCTCATGAGAGCTCCCAGGTGCGTCTCTTCCCAACTCCACGATCAGCGACATGACGCTGTAGCTTGGAATTTGCCACAGTGGGAGTGTTGACAACATGGAAATTGGCAAACGCTACACAAGTTACCTTCATTGCTGCACTCGCATTACCCAACAGAGTCTGGCACATAACAGCCTTGGCAAGTATTCGTACTTAGAATGTTTATATTTAATTATTGAATGATTTAACTGTTATCTGTAGATTACTCAGAGCTAACACCACAGGCTGTATGCTTATGTTCCAGGTATTATGTGAGATACAATGGATACTCATCTTCTCATTTAATTCTCTAACAACCCTGTGAGGTACAACTACTATCCTCATTATACAGATAAGGATGCAGAGGCATAGAGAAGGCAAAGAAGATTTTGAAGGCCATGAGCAGGGATGAATGAGTACAGTGAACCGTATCTTGTAGGCAACCAACAACCCAGACCAGTGGTGAATGATGAAGAAGGGGGTCACAGGACAGTGTGTGGCTCTGGTTCTGTGTGTGTGTGTGATTCTAGCTGGGTCTGAGATTTCCTAAATTGGCAGCTCCAGGTAAGCCTGTCTGCCAGCACCTTGGGCAGGACCTTGGGCTGCCAGTTTTCTGAAGGGTCCGGATCCTCCCACCCTGGGGCTCTGTTACATTAGGATGCTGCTCATCAAAGAGTTGTTTTATTTTGGATACAGCTGCAAAGGCATTTGCCAGGGCTGGCCTGAGGCCTGGCAAGGGATTGTAAGTGGCCAGACTTGAAAGCTGAGAAAACCTCAAAAACCCAGTGGTTGGTAACCTCCTGAAACTGGCAGCTGCCAAGGACTTGGCAGCCAGGAAACCATCAGGTTGGGTCTGATGTGGGGCCCTAGCCCAGCAGAAGTCAGGAAAGGAGGCTTTCACCTCCGTTTCAGTAAATTCTCTCCCAGCAACCTGAGGCGCTGCGGTCCTGACAATGCCCACATACCTGCCTTGTTTCCCTAGCCCAGCAAGAAGGCAGCTGAGCCTGACAAGATGGGCAGTGTCCTCACGGGCGCAGACGGCTATGTGTAGACCCAGACCACACAGGGCAATATGGGGGTGGGGTGCAGACAGGATGGCATTGTTCTGAGCCAGGGCAAGGGCTGTGGCATCTATCTGTCAGTGTGCTGTGCTGTGCTGTGCTTAGTTGCTCTGCTGTGTCTGACTCTTTGTGACCCCATGGACTGTAGCCTGCCAGGCTCCTCTGTCCATGGGGATTCTCCAGGCAAGAATACTGGAGTGGGTTGCCATGCCCTCTTCCAGGGGATCTTTCCAACCCAGGTATCGAACCCAGGTCTCCTGCATTGCAGGCAAATTCTTTACCAGTTGAGTTAACAGGGAAGCCCAGCACAGGTTAAGCCTGAGTACAGATCTTACTAGCTGTGGGGTGACAGGCCCAGAACATAAGTCTCCAAGTCTCAGTCCCCCTTCCCCATGCCCCCACACTTATCTCCCAGTGTGACTGTGAAGGTACATGAGATAATACATCAGAACCACACAAGCTTTATTATTGTAAGAGATCAGTTTCCATCACAGATTAAGGTGTGGACTCTAATTTAGGAGGTCACAGACTCCTAGAGAGTAAGCATATGGTGGTGTCTTGAAAGTGGTTCATTCCAGCTTTCATATCTTACAGGAAAGGAAATTGAGGCCCAGAAAGGTTACACAACTTGTTAGATCAGCACTGCAGCTGGAATCTGGCAACCTGGGTTTTCTCACTGATCCAGGCATCATTATCAATTGGTGATAAGGCCTTAGCCGGGTCTGAGCATTTGTAGGCTGTAGAGGGTGCTGGTTTTTTATTGGGGTCGGGTAGGGAGTCTAGCGACCATCACCAAGATGCAGCTCCCCATCCATCCACATTCCTGGTGACAGAAGGGGCTCAGTATACAGTATACTGGTTTAATTGAATCAATAACTGTACATGCCCCTCAGAGGATGCACAGGTTTCGGCACGAAACACAGCAATGCTTCCAACCCAAAGTTCCTGTTTTCTTTTACTTGGGCATGCCCCACAACTGAAGAAGGCAGCATGGAGAAATAGAAATGACACTAAGCTGGGCCCAGATGATCCAGGTTCAAACACTGGCTCTGTTACTGTCTAGCTGGTTGAAATTAACTAAGTCATTGACTTCCTCTGAGCATCAATCTGCAAAGTGAACAATAATCCCTGCCTTGCCTACTCTATAGGGAAGATTCCATGAGATTCCCTTATTCATAACCAGCACGATTGGCAACTAGTTTGTAGTGGGGACAAGCCTGGACTAGGGCCAGACTCCCTGGCTTCAAATCTAGTCAAATGCTTACCGACTAGCTGTGAGACCTTGGGCATTACTTGGTCTCTCTTGCCTCATTTTCCTCATCTGTAAAATGGGAATATTATTATCCCGTAAGATGATGACTGAAGACTACAAGAATTCATGTGATATGTTTAGAAAAGTACTCAAGAGTAAGTTTTCCATCAAATGCCAGCATTTTATGATTAGCTTAGAGGGTAAGTTTTTTCCAAACTAAATTCTCATGTGCCCTTATTTGCAGGAGTCTGTTGTTTCCCTCATGGGTCCTTCCTAACTTATACTCTCCCACTGATTCTCAGTCCATTGCCCAGTGAGTTCAGAATGTGCCCAGACCAACTGCTTCCAAATGCCCAGCAGAGACAAGAAACAAGAGAATCCCGTCAGGCCTCAGTGGCTCGTGCTTCTCACCCTCACCTTGCTGCCTGGTAGTACACTATCACTCAGATGCTCACTCGCCCTGGTGACATCTTTGCCACTGGGACCCTTGACAAATACCAGCAGCACCCCTTCTTTTGGCTCTCTCTCTATACTCTCTGATATACTTGCAACACTTCTCAAATCAGGACCTCTTGCTGGGAGGCTGGGTCCAAAGTTCTCCAACCTCAAGTCCACCTGGTGCCTGCTTGAGCTTTCCTGGTGAGAACACTCACTGCACCCTCCTACTGTGCTAACCTCCATCAGGCTCTCACTTCTATCCTCCACACTCTGTGATACTCAGGGATATAGGTTTGGGTTCATAGCAGCTTCCTTCCCCTCAACCCAGGAGCCAAAATCAGGCAGGGAGGGATGGCCTTGCTGTGTACTTCCCTGTGGCAATAAGTGCCTTCTCCCCTTACTTCTGCTAGGCCAAGAAGCTCCAGTGTCTCCTGTCAGAGCAAAGGTGACCTGCCCTGAGGTCATGCCTGGCGTGGTGGGTGAAATGGTAACCCATCCAACAAATACGCCCACCCAACATATATGTCTACCTGGGACCTGTGAATACGTCCTTATTTGGAAAGGGATCCTTATAACCATAATTAAGACTTATTTTGAAAAGACATCACCCTATGTAGAGAAAAGGGAACCCTCTTACACTGTTGGTGGGAATGCAAACTAGTACAGCCACTATGGAGAACAGTGTGGAGATTCCTTAAAAAACTGGAACTAGAACTGCCTTATGATCCAGCAATCCCACTGCTGGGCATACACACTGAGGAAACCAGAAGGGAAAGAGACACGTGTACCCCAATGTTCATCGCAGCACTGTTTATAATAGCCAGGACATGGAAGCAACCTAGATGTCCATCAGCAGATGAATGGATAAGAAAGCTATAGTACATATACACAATGGAGTATTACTCAGGCATTAAAAAGAATTAATTTGAATCAGTTCTAATGAGATGGATGAAACTGGAGCCTATTATACAGAGTGAAGTAAGCCAGAAAGAAAAACACCAATACAGAATACTAACACATATATATGGAATTTAGAAAGATGGTAACAATAACCCTGTATACGAGACAGCAAAAGAGACACTGATGTATAGAACAGTCTTATGGACTCTGTGGGAGAGGGAGAGGGTGGGAAGACTTGGGAGAATGGCATTGAAACATGTATATTATCATGTATGAAACAAGATGCCAGTCCAGGTTCGATGCACGATACTGGATGCTTGGGGCTGGTGCACTGGGACGACCCAGAGGGATGGTATGGGGAGGGAGGAGGGAGGAGGGTTCAGGATGGGGAACACATGTATACCTGTGGCAGATTCATTTCGATATTTGGCAAAACCAATACAATATTGTAAAGTTTAAAAATAAAATAAAATTAAAATAAAATAAAATGGCTTTAAAAAATAAATAAAAAGCAGAAAAAAAAAAAAAGAAAGAAAAGACATCAGCCTAGATTACCCGAGTGGACCCTAAATCCAATGACAAGTGTTTTATAGAAGACAGACCAGAGGAATATGCAGACACTTGGAGGTGGTGGTCATGTGAAGATGGAGGCAGAGACTGGAGCATTGCTGCTGCAAGCCGAGAAACACCTGGAACCCCTAGAAGGTGGAAGAGGTGAGGATGATTTTCCTCTAGAGCCTCTGGAGAAATGGTGGTCATGTGGGCACCTTGATTTCAGATTTCTGGCCTCCAGAACTGTGAGAGAATAATTTCTGTTGCTTTAAGCCACCTAGTTTGCAATAATTTATTGCACTCACCCTAGAACACTAATACCTGGGGTCCACTCATGCTGAGAAAAGGCCACACCTTCCTACATCCTGTTCTGAGGACATTTATTAAAAGTCTGCTCCTCGTGTGCTGGGGCTGGGCTGGGGACACTGGGAAAGGACAAAGCATGCCTTGTGAAGCACAGGGTGCCCTACACACAAATGTACAGCATTAGCTGCTCTGATGATTGATTTTATCGGATCTGACTCTTAAAGTTGGGTTGGGATTTTAAAAGTTGTCAGAGCTTAACCTTGAACTTCCCAAGTTCAGACAGTGATAATACCCAGCTTTAAATTAAGCCTTTTGTGCCAGGCACTGGTCTCTTTGGTTTACATATGTTATTTCACGTAACTCTCATAACAATCAGAGGTGCCTACCACTAAGATCCCTATGTAGAGATGAGAAATTCAAGTGCTGGGAAATCAGATATCTTGATGCAGATTCCACAGTAAGTAAGTGCAGGAACCAGGCATCAAAGCTGGGCCCGCTTGTCTAACCTTTGGCCCTCTGATCACGATGCCTCACCAGTCACTTAGCAAGAGTTTAGATATCAATATAGGAGCTAGGTGCTGGGGCCACAAAGATGAGTATAATGTATAGAATATAGTAGGAGAGATTAAAATGTTAACAAAGTATAGTAATAGGATTGTCCAAGTTCTGCTTGGAATAAAATTAAGAGATGAGTCTAGAAATTGGGAGAGACTGATGTGGGCAAGCATTAAGGAGTTTATTCTGTAGGTAGGGCTGGGCTACAGAAGGCTTTAGGCAGGGCTCTATAGGGTGCCCGGGGAAGGGGCCTTCAAGGAGAGGTGGGAGGAGAAAGCACAGAGAGAAACTTTTTGGACTTCACCTGATTTGGTTCATCAAGATGGTCAGGGGTTAATAGCTCTTCTCTTCCTCCCTGACCTGTTTGCTCATACTGCTTCACTCTGAGCCTACAGAACACATTGGACTTTCTAGGGTCCTTCTGGTCTCCTAGCAAGTCCGTAACTGATCAGCTTTACTTTGAGCCAGCTCCTGAATTCGAGTCTTTTCTAACTGACCTGGTCTCTCAAATAACATTCTCTTTTATGACTCCCTTTACAATTTCTTCAACCTGGACCAAATTAGCATTCTTTCCAGTCTCCCATTTCCTATTCTCTTCTAATTCCTTGTAACCGATTCTCAGCTGCTCTGCAGCTGCACATAAGAAGTCATGAAATAGTTCATTGATTTTTATTGCCCACCATTGATGTGCAGGGCTCTGAGCTACACACCACAGAGGATAAACAGATGTGGTTGTCTCCACCTGACTAGGACCTTATCTTCTTCTTGTGTTAGCGCAGCACCTGACTTTTGGAAGATGCTCCATATTTGTCAAATGAATGAAGAAATAGTTTCTGCCTTTTATAAGCTTGTAGTGTAGTTAGGCAGAGAGGTATAGTGATATATTTCTCAGCTGACATCACTGGGGAATGAAAAACTCAAGATAAATGAATTTTCCAGGCAAATGAAGCATATTCCTTTGAATACCAAATTGTATTTATCTTAAACATTTTCGATGAGAAAATTTAACTTCCTTTCTTTTCTTCTTGTAGCATGTAGGATTCTTTATGTTGCCAGGATTATAATTAAAATTGGCTTCAACAACAAAGAAAGTGTTTTCTTATCTGAAAACCAGGGGTTACACTTTTAGGTGTGGCTTGATTCAGGGTGCAGACAACGTGATCAGTGTGCAGTTTTGTTTTTTTTTTTCCCCTCTCTCCATTTCTGGGCTCTGTCTCCTAAATGTTTGTTTCACTCTCAGATAGATTTTCTCTTTGAAGTACATGCGGGTGCCAGCAGTGCCCAGGGCTCCACACTTCCTTATTCATTCATTCCTTGTTCTTTATTCATATCAATCAGGAAGAGAAAAGTACCTCTTATAGAAGGAAGTTCGTCTCTCTCTAAAGACTCAGAAAATGTCTGTGACTCAGCTATATACTCATCTCTGAACCCATTTGTAGCCAGGAAATTGGAATATTGTGATTTCTTTGGGTCAATCAGGCCTACTCTTTGGGGTGGGATCAATCACATCCTGACACTGGGGTTGAGCAAGGGGAAGGCAATTCCCTCAAAGGACATCAGAGAAGTGGGAAATGGATGCTCAGAAGCAACCAGTCAATGTCTGCTATCTCCTACCCTTCTTTTCCTTCTCTTTCTTTCTCACCTTCTTTCCTTCTCTCTCCTACAGCAAATTTTGTGTCAAAGGCTACAAACATGAGAACATATTCCCTGTCCTTGAGGCCCTTCAGGGCAGGGAATGACAAATGAGATCAATAATTATAGCAACAGATAAACATTAATAAGAGAGAGATGGGCACAGAGAGGAAGAAAGTGGGCAGTGTGGTTGGCCTGGGAAGGGCACAGCAGGCTCTCCAGACCAGTTGCAATTTGAGCTGATTTCATAGAGGTCACCAAAGAGTCAAGAAGAGACAGGGCATTCCTATCAGAGGAAACAGGAAATGCTAATACAAACAGATGAAGGACTGAGGTGAACACAAAGTGGATCTGTGTGGCTTGAAGAGAAAAGAGGGAACTAAGATAGCCTGGGTGGTCTTTTGTCATTGTCATCCATTGAACTGGGTTTTATTTTTTTGGGCACCAAAATCACTGCAGATGGTGATTGCAGCCATGAAATTAAAAGATGCTTACTCCTTGGAAGGAAAGTGATGACCAACCTAGACAGCATATTAAAAAGCAGAGACATTACTTTGTCAGCAAAGGTCCATCTAGTCAAGGCTATGGTTTTTCCAGTGGTCATGTATGGATGAGAGAGTTGGACTATAAAGAAAGCTGAGCATCGAAGAATTGATGCTTTTGAACTATGGTGTTGGAGAAGACTCTTGAGAGTCCCTTGGACTGCAAGGAGATCCAACCAGTCCATCCTAAAGGAGATCAGTCCTGGGTGTTCATTGGAAGGAGTGATGTTGAAGCTGAAACTCCAATATTTGGCCACCTGATGAGAAGAGCTGACTCATCTGAGAAGACCCTGATGCTGGGAAAGATTGAGGGCAGGAGGAGAAGGGGACGACAGAGGATGAGATGGTTGGATGGCATCACCAACACAATAGACATGGGTTTGGGTGTACTCCGGCAGTTGGTGATGGACAGAGAGGCCTGGCGTGCTGCAGTTCATGGGGTCACAAAGAGTTGGACACAACTGAGTGACTGAACTGAACTGGGCATTGTCACATGTCACCTTATTTAATTCATAGCCCAATGCATTATGTGAATGGGATAAACTTATTGACAGCCATCCCTTCTCTTCTGCCTGCTCACCATCCTTCTCCATTCCCTCTTCTCCTCATCTCAGGATAGAAAAGATAAACATGGCAGAGACAGATTTTTTTTAGGATAACAGCAATGAGAATAGGAGGAAGATTACTCCTGAGGGACTGTTCTCTGTAGGAGACAGGACATGTCAGGACCATGTTATATGGGGGTGGCTGTGATGAGGAGAAATGGGATGTAGGTATAACTTGATTGAACAGAGAAAGACAGTGAGAAGTTTCTGTTAAAGTAGAGGGTAAGAGACCCCCAGGAGTCTGGACCTCTAGAGGAGAGGAGAAGGCAAGGGGTTTAACGCATTTTGTGGGTGAATTTCTGGGCCCTGTATTAGTTATTGACTACTGTGTACCTTAACAAATAACCTCAAAACTTAGTGCTTAGGGACTTCCTGGTGGCCCAGTGGTTACAAATCCACCTTCCAATGCAGGCGACACGAGTTCAATCCCTGGTTGGGGAACTAAGATCGCACGTGCTGTGTGGCAACTAAGACCACACTCTGCAGATACCGAGCCTGCATGCTCTGGGGCCTTGAGCACCGCAGCTAGAGAGAAGCCCCCGCTTGGCAACAAAAAGATCGCAGGAGTTACAACTGAGCCCTGAGGCAGCAAATACATAAGTATTTAAGAAAAGAATATCCTTTTTATATGCTGAAGCTGCAACTCCAATACTTTGGCCACCTGATGTGAAGAACTGACCCATTTGAAAAGACCCTGATGCTGGGAAAGATTGAAGGCAGGAGGAGAAGGGGACCACAGAGGATGAGATGGTTGGATGGCATCACTGACTCAATGGACATGGGTTTGGGTGGACTCTGGGAATTGGTGATGGACAAGGAGGCCTGGTGTGCTGCGGTTCACAGGGTCGCAAAGAGTCAGATAAGACTGAATGATTAAACTGAACTGATTGATGAACTTGTAGGTTGTTTCTGAACCTTGGCTATTGTAAACAGCACTACAATGAATACTGGGATTCTTGTGTCCCTTTGAACCATATTTTCTCCAAATATATGCCCAGGAGTGCATGATTATATGGTAGCTCTATTTTTAGTTTTTTAAGGAAACTCCATACTGTTCTCCCTTACTGGCTGCACCAATTTATGTTCCCACCAATAGTTTAAGAGAGTTCCCAAGAGCAACCAATTCTTGATGGCTACTGAACTAGGGTAATATTTTCCATTGGAAGGACTGATGCTCAAACTGAAGCTCCAATACTTTGGTCACCTGATGCAAACAGCCGACTCATTGGAAACGACCCTGATGCTGGGAAAAACTGAAGGCAGAGGAGAAGAGGGCAACAGAGGATGAGATAGTTAGGCATCATCGATTCAATGGACGTGAACTTGGGCAAACTCCAGGAGAGAGTGAGCGACAGGGAGGCCTGGAGTGCTGCAGTCCGTGGAGTTGTGAAGAGTCAGACGTGACTGGGTGACTGAGCACCAACAAAACAGAAGCAGACTCAGAAACTTAAGAGAATGAACTTACGGTTACCAGCAGGAAAGAGTGGGCAGGAAGGGAGAGATTTGGAGTTTGGGATTGACATGTTCACACTGCTATATTTAAAATAGATAACCAATAAAGGCTTACTGTATAGTACAGAGGACACAGCTCAATGTTCTATAATAACCTAAATGGGAAAATGATTTGAAAAAAATAGATACATTCATAAGTAATATTGAATCACTTTGCTGTATGCTGAAACTAACAACATTGTTAATCGACAATAATCCAATATAAAATGAAAATTATCTAAATTAAAAAAAAAGGGTTGGCTGCTCTATCCCAAACCCATATTGCTTCTATGGGGTAAAACTAAAATGAGGAAAATGTCCTAAGAGGCTCTGCACTGACAGTTAACAGTTAAATAGTAAGTGGACTACAGACCTAAGTGTACCTTACCCTCTAGTTCAAACCCATCCTATTCTATCTATACTATTGTTTGTGTTTATTTTTCTTATTGTTTGTATTCATTTATTCAATGAATATTTACGAATATAAGAGCATAATAGTTACTTCAAGGGAAGTAACTATTTCTTATTAATGCTGTCCCAACATCAAAAAACAATGATGAACATAGTAGGTAATCAATATGTATTTATCGTTGCTTTATTAGTAACATTTCATTACCTATTAATGGTTATGAACAGGTAGGCAATGGCTGGTGGGAAGTATATTCTCAGTGTCTGTCAGGTAAGCAAACTACTCTAGGTATTTCAGGTTGGAAAAGAATTTAATCTAGGGAGATAGAGGCCTACACAGCTATTGGAAGGGCTGGGGCAAGGAGAGGGAAGGCTAGCGCTCACTGTCAAGGAATCTCTAAGTAAGTGTAGGAATTTGCACTTTCATGATCATGGCTGATCTTCAGGGGAACTTGCATTTACTTACTATCATGCAATATTCTTTGAAGGGCTAAAAACTCAAGTGATGAGATAGCTAAAGTTTGAAAAAGAATTACTAGTCTTACCTTCAATAACATTAACTATTAGCAGTCATTGTTATCCATAGGGCTTCCCTGGTGGCTCAGGTGTTAAAGCATCTGCCTGGAATGCAGGAGACCTGGGTTCGATCCCTGGGTTGGGAAGATGGCAGAGTCATTCTGATTATAGGTTTCAGAATTCTAAAAACCTAGGTGTGAGAAGGAAATGGCAACCCACTCCAGTGTTCTTGCCTGGAGAATCCCAGGGACGGGGGAGCCTGGTGGGCTGCCGTCTCTGGGGTCACACAGAGTCGGACACGACTGAAGCGACTTAGCAGCAGCAGCAGGTGTGACTATCTGGTCTGTGACCTTGAGGAAGCTATTTAACTTTTCTACTTCTTAATTTCTCATCTGTAGGATGGGAATCATAGATTCTCTCTCATAGGCTGCTTGTGAAGATTAAATGAAGCTAAACATATAAAATACTCAGCAAAAGGCTGGGAATACTTAAGAAGTGGAAACTATTTGTATTCAATATTGTGTGTGTGTGTGTGTGAAGTTGCATATTTATCACCTGGGCAATTTAAAATTGCCATTTCCCTAACTACCCCTATTGTTTATTTCAGAGTGACATAAAAACTGGTGATCTCTTAACGGCCACATTATAGACCACAGTTACCAAATAGAAAACACCAAGCCGTCTGTTGAGGAAAATGGAGGTCGCCTGATCTGAAGCCTTTTGGATCACTTCTTCCCCAGGTAGTTGGTTCATCGCTGTCATCATGGCAGGGGAGCCATACAGCAGGTGATTAAGTCATCCCATTTTAGACTCTTTTCTCAGGAATGCTCTCGGTCGGTACAGTCTGCATTTTGACTGGCACTTCTTCAGGTCGGACACGACTGAAGCGACTTAGCAGCAGAATGTCCTCACACCATTACCAGTTGTCAGATACTTTGAATATCAACCTCTAATTTCTACAAGCCCTGGCAGCACCAACCCAGCGCTCATAACAATACAGTCCCCTCTGGTTATGGTTCATGGTATCACTTCTTTAAAAATTGTTCTTCTAGAGATAGTTACTTTCAACAATGGGGTTCCAAATGTACAGCACTTTTGCACAGCAAGGCCGTAATCAATGTCCTTCCCATCCTTATAGATGATGGCCAACTATCCTCAACCAGCCTCACTTGCCCCATGGTTCACCCCAGGAATTCCAGACAGTCCAGTTCTCAATCTTATTGCTGAACCCCACCCAGCCATGAAAATAATGTGGTTTACGTAGGCCTTGTCATAATATTGCCATTTACTGAACAACTCAGGACACTGACTTCACAGGACACACCTGGTTACAAAGAGACATGGGATAAAGAAGAGAAGAGAGAAGAGTGGGAGATGTGAATTTGACATAGGGTCCAGAAGGCAATAGGGATGCCCCAGAGGCAGGAACTAGAATCAAAGACCAGAGCGGGAGGGGGCTGGCTGGCTCCAGGGGGAACACCTGACTGGAGCTGGCACACCCAGCATCTTGTCAATGGTCTCCCTTCGGTGGTGGTTAAACCAGAGGAAAGGAAATATAAGCAAGCACTAAGCATCTATAAAGGCTCTGAATGCTGACATCTGAATGACGACTATGGATTTAAATACTTTTTGTGCCAAATATTAGAAAGAGAAAATGTAAACAGTAAAACTTTTCTTCTGCTCCAGTTCCAGCCACAGAGGGTTCTATGGCTCCACTTATAACTAATAGATGAAGGGCAGAGACTGCGGGCTTTTTGGGGCCCTTTAAGTTACTCTAATTATTTGGGGAATTTAAAAAAATATTCTCAGCTATTAATCACAGATTAACTATTTCAACTGATTTTATGATGTTTCCCTTTGCTTATTCCACAGGAAACAGGCTCAGCCATTTGCTGTTCCTGCCTTTTCCTTTGGAGACAGGAGATGCATCTGGCACTTGTCAGGTGGGCTTGGAACATTGTGCTGCTCCAAGGAGAGCAGGGCTTCCCAGGTGGTGCTAGTGGTAAAGAATCTGCCTGCCAATGTAGAAGAGGCAGGTTCGAGGATCCCTCAGTCAGAAGATCCCCTGGAGGAGGGCATGGCAACCAACTCCAGTATTCTTGCCTGGGGAATCCCATGGACAGAGGAGCCTGGCAGGCTACAGTCCATGGAGTCGCAAAGAGTTGGACACAACTGAAGCGACAGCACACACCCAAGGAGAGAAGGGATTTCTGGCCATGCTTCTGATAGAGCTATATCTGGGTCATCAGCACCCCAAAGCCACCACTTTGTGTGTCCTTAGTTTTTGATATGGGTATTTTATCTTTTCTCAGTCTTCTGTAAAAAATGACTCAGCATTTGTAGATTTTCTGTTTCCTATTTCTATTAACAGATAAAACATCTATTTTAAAGAAATGTGTTTGGTATGTAAACTTACATTTAAATCAAGTTCACAAACTCTCTTTCATAGTCAGGCTACAACTCCTGACCCCAAATGAAAGTTGCAGAGCTTGGTGCTGTTAATCACAGCTCTGCCGCTTGTTAACTGTGTACTTCAGTTCTCTTGATTACTTCTGTCAAGCTCAGTTTCTTCTTCTGTCAGCATAGAATGTGCTTGTGATATGCCATGCTTAGTTGCTCAATCATGTCTAACTCTTTGCAACCCCATGGACTGTAGCCCGCCAGGCTCCTTTGTCCATGGGGATTCTCCAGGCAAGAATACTGGTATAGGCTGCCTTGCCTTCCTCCAGGGGATCTTCCCAACCCACGGATTGAACCCAGGTCTCCCACATTGCAGGTGGATTCTTTACTGACTGAGCCACCAGGGAAACCCAAGAATATTGGAGTGGGTAGCCTATCCCTTCTCCAGAGTATCTTCCTGACACAGGGATTGAACAGGGGTCTCCTGAATTGCAGGCGGATTCTTTACAAGCATAGAATAACCACCCTTATTTCCTGGAGCTATTGTGAATATTGAATAGATCACATATAATGCACACAACATGGTATTGGGTACATTATGAATGCTCAGTACATAATTTTTGTCATCATTAATGAGTATCAGTCCCAAGGGCATATTGTCAGTGAAAGGCAGAGTCAAGATTTGACCCAGAATAAGGTTAAAAAGTCCTCTGCCCTTTCCACTCTAGAACTCTGCCTCTCAGCTGAATACGAGTCAATACGTGGTTATTCCATGACAGGACAAATAGGGAGATAGATAAACCATCAAAGAGAAAGGAGAAAAAAGTATGTGCTAAGTGGCCAAATAAGAACAGAATATCCCCTGGTGGTCCAGTGGCTAAGACTCCATATTTCCAATGAAGGGGCCCCAGGTTTGATCCCTAGTTGGGGAGTTAGATCCCACATGCTGCAATCTGAGTTCTTATGCTGCAATCTGAGTTCTTATGCTGCAACAAAAAGATCCCACATGCTGCAACAAAGATTGAAGATCCTGCATGCCACAACTAAGACCCAGAACAGCCAAATGAATAAATATTAAAAAAAAAAAAAAAGAGTAGAAGGAAGGAAGTACTGGAGGTGCAGAGATGAGGGAAGGCATCGGCTGAGTTTAAATTGAGATTTGACAAGCAGAGGAGGTTCATGAGGTCGCAAAGAGTCGGACAGGACTGAGCAACTGAACTGAAGCAGAGGAGGGAGAAGGGACTCTTGATTACATTTATTCTCTTGGTTGAATAACAGCCTGGAGTCAGATCTTCCTCTCAAACGACAAGTTCAGATTAATTTTAAATCCTGGCTTTATACCCATCAGCTGTGTGAACTTGGGGACATCACCATAATCTTGGTCTTGGTCTCCCACTGTGTGAATTAAAGGCCTTAGACTGTAAAGCTCCTCTCAGTGCCACTCAGTCCTGGGAGAATGCTCTGTTCTCAGGCGTCCAGGGCATTATGCGTAAGGACCTTGTTTTATTTGGGCTTGTTGATTTTAAGTAAGAGAAACTCATTCAAAATCAATTTAGAGGGAAGATGGGAAGGTGGTGGTGGGTGTAATACAAGAACATTGTATTTTGCCCAAGAGGACTTCAGTTTTACCCCAGAGGAGGAATGCATTCAGGCTTCATATCTGGAGATACCCAAAAGTAATTATCTCAGTCTCTCTTTCACCTTCTTTTTCGTCTCTTTTTCTTGTGACACATCTGCTCCTGTCTCTTCTCTTTGCAGACAAATTCTCTGCTTGCTCTTCAGCATATAAAGCCCCCCAATATGCAGCCCCCATCAAAATGTAAACCTTGGTTCCCCAGATTAGAGATTACATAGGTGCAGCTCCTACAGCCCAGTAACTCAGTTTGTGCCCAATTCCAAAATTTTGGGGCAGAAATCTGATTGGCTCAGCTATGGTCACATATCCTCCTTGGTCTTACCAGCTGCAAGTAATGATCCTACAATGAAGGACAGTCCCTTTCCTAGGCAGGGACATGATAAGGGCAGGATGGGAAAGCCATTCTGGTACTCATCCTTTCTCATTGTAGTTTTTCCCACATGTGATCTCATTCAACCCTCTGGACAACTCTGAGCAATAAGTATTACTGTTATGCCCATTTTATGGCTGAGGAAAATGAGGCTAGCCCAAGGTCACATTGCTATTATGTGGTGGAATCAGGATTCAGATTTAAATAATCTGGCTTGAAATTTCAGCATCTAACTAAAGATTGCCAAGGATCCTTCTGGTCCTAATATTAACCAATCCAAAGAGATTAATATATCTATGTTTTCAAACACTCTGCTTCTTGGTAATTATTTCCATCTCCTTCCTAGTTTTTGTTTTGTATCATGATATGGCAAATAAGATGCTGCACTTTCAAAAACCCACAACACGTAAGGTCTCATTCTATTCAGGGAAAATATATTTCAAGTGAAAGCAAGAAGAGTAGAGAGAAACTGGGAATTTCACAATAAAAAGGGGAAGGCTATAAAATGCTGTCTGGCTGTGTTTTTAATGAGAAGCACTGGACCTTACTCTTTAGGCCATTTGAGAATCTAGCTGAGGTTTCCAGCATAATTTTAGTCACAGGCTGCTGCGGGCACCTGCATGAGTGGTCTTCTGTTGTTGAAATGTCAGGAATGCCTTTTATTTCTTTTACTGGCATAGGACATGCTTTTGGTGGACTTGCAAGTATTTGTGTACATCCTGACCTAAGCATTTAGCTTTCATCCCTGTGGAGCCATCCCCTAGGGAACTGATATCTTTCAGGAGGCCTTCTTGGGAGAATAGTAATAAACACACTATCACTTACTGATTACCATACAGTGCAATAGGCAGGTAGTAAACAATTTACATAATAAGATCCATTTAATTCTCTCAGCCGTTGTATGAAATAGGTAATAGATCTTCATTTTATAGACAGGGCCACTGAGGCTCAGAAAAATAAAGCAAGATCCCACAGTGGAATTGGCATTGACCCCAGAGCTGGGGTGGGGGCTGCAAAGTGCCTGCTCTTAACCATTGGATTCAGGGTCTCCTAAGCTTGGGTTACTCCTTGGAAGAAAAGTTACGACCAACCTAGATAACATATTGAAAAGCAGAGACATTAATTTGCCAACAAAGTCCGTCTAGTCAAGGCTATGGTTTTTCCTGTGATCATGTATGGATGTGAGAGTTGGACTGTGAAGAAAGCTGAGCGCCAAAGAATTTATGCTTTTGAACTGTGGTGTCGGAGAAGACTCTTGAGAGTCCCTTGGACTGCAAGGAGATCCAACCAGTCCATCCTAAAGGAGATCAGTGCTGGGATTTCTTTGGAAGGAATGATGCTAAAGCTGAAACTCCAGTACTTTGGCCACCTCATGCGAAGGGTTGACTCATTGGAAAACTCTGATGCTGCGAGGGGTTGGGGGCAGGATGAGAAGGGGACGACAGAGGATAAGAAGGCTGGATGGCATCACTCACTCGATGGACGTGAGTCTGAGTGAACTCCAGGAGTTGGTGATGGACAGGGAGGCCTGGCGTGCTGTGATTCATGGAGTCGCAAAGAGTCGGACACAACTGAGCGACTGAACTGAACTGAATTGAACTGAAGCTTGGGTTGGATGCTGAGTGGCAGATGCTCTATATGAATCCAATTTTGCCTTATTTCAAAGCCTGTGCTTCAAAGAGAATGCTCTGCTTCTATATATTCGGGCTCTAAGTAATACATTAATTTTTAAATCTCCAATACCAAAAATATAATAATAATCATGATAACTCTGATACTCTGTCACCTCCATTGTCATTCAGTGTGTGTGTGTGTGTGTGTGTGTGTGTGAGTCGCTCAGCCATGTCTGACTCTTTGTGACCCCATAGCCTGTAGGTCACCAGGCTCCTCTGTCCATGGGATTCTCCAGGCAAGAATACTGGAGTGGGTTGCCATTCCCTTTTCTGGAGGATCTTGCCAACCCAGGGATCAAACCCAGGTCTCCTGCATTGCAGGCAGATTCCTTACCCTTTGAGCTGCCAGGGAAGCCCTCTGTTGTTTAAAACTTCCTTCAGTTGCCTCTCACCCCCACACCCACCATTTCCCTGCCTCCTGGGCATCCAGGTAAACCACCTTCCCATACCATGTTTGTGTGGCCACGCCACTGAATTCTGGCCAACATACATATTTTCTATTATTTCACACTTAGACTCACCTTAAATTAAGTGTTTTGGAAGTCTTAAGAAAGACTCTTACAGCCATATTCTCAATTTGTTCTTTGCTTTGAGCCATTTCTTACTTTGAAACTCTTTAGCTCTCTAGA